>NC_088133.1:1305089-1381265 GCF_036370855.1 Dromaius novaehollandiae
CCGCAGGGGGATGATGGACGAGGAGGGGAACCAGTTCGTGGCCTATTTCTTGCCGGTGGAGGAGACGCTGCGCAAGCGCAAGCGGGACCAGGAGGAGGAGATGGACTACGCGCCTGAGGACGTGTACGGCCGCGGGGGGGGGCACGCGGACCCCCCCCCACGCGCCTGAGGGGGTCCTGGGGGGCGGATTGAGGGGTCCCCGCATGGGGGTGGGGGTCCTGGGGGGTCAAATCAGGGGGCCCCCACATGGCCGGGGGCAGATTGGGGGTCCCCCCATGGCAGAGGGGGTGTCAGGGGGGCAAATCGGGGGGCTTGGGGGGGCCCATATGGCTGGGGGGGCAGATTGGGGGTCCCCCCACAACCCAGGTGGTCCTGGGGGCAGATTAGGGGGTGCTGGGGGGGGTCGCACATGGCTGGGGGGCAGATTAGGGGCCCCCCCACAGCCCAGGGGGTCCTGGGGGCAGATTAGGGGGTGCTGGGGGGGGGTCACACATGGCCGGGGGGCAGATTAGGGGCCCCCCCACAGCCCAGGCAGTCCTGGGGGGTCCCAGGGGGGGTCACACACAGCTGGAGAGTGTCTGGCGGGGGGGGGAGTGTTCAAACTGGGGGGGGTCCTGAGCAAGGCCCAAGCCCTGGGCAGGCTCCTGTGGAGCCAGGCAGGTTCGGCGGGTGGGGGGCACCCTTGGGGGGTGGGTGGAAGGACAAGGGGGGGTGCCGGGGGGTCCTGACCCCCCCAAATTTGCTCCCCCCCCCAGGTACGACTACAAGATCGCGCGGGAGTACAACTGGAACGTGAAGAACAAGGCGAGCAAGGGCTACGAGGAGAACTACTTCTTCATCTTCCGCGAGGGCGACGGCGTCTACTACAACGAGCTGGAGACCCGGTGCGCCCGGGGGGGGCCCAGGGGGGGCCCTGGGGTGCAGGGGGGTCCCCGGGGTGCTGGGGGGCCCCAGGGTGCTGGCGGGGGGTAGCAAGCGCCCCAGGCTGCTGGGAGAGGCCGAAGGGGCTGGTGTGAGCTGCTGTGGGGAGGGGGACGGGGTGGGGGGGGTCCTTGGCTTTGGGGGGGGTCCCTTAAGGTTTGGGGGGGGTCGCCAGGGTGCCTGCCCCCCACCCAGGGGTGCTGGGGGGGGGGTAGAAGGGCCCCAGGGTGCTGGGGTGGGTCCCTTTGGCCAGAGAGGGTCGGGGGGGTAGCAGGAGGTATGGGGGGGCTCCTGGATGTTTGGGGGGGGTCCCTTGGGGTCTGGGGGGGCCTGGGGGTCTGGGGGGGCCGTGGGGGGGTCCCAGGGTGCCTCACCCCCCTTTAAACCCCCCCCCAAGGGTGCTGGGGGGTCCCCACATTAGCTGGGACCAGCAAACCCAGGGAGGGTGCCCGGAGACCTGGGGGGGATCCTTGGAGCTCTGGGGGGATCCCTGGGGGTTTGGGGGGATCCTGGGGGTTTCAGGGGTCTCGGGGGGGTTCGGGGGTCTCGGGGGGGGGGTCCCTGACCCCCCCGGGCCCCCCCCAGGGTGCGGCTGAGCAAGCGGCGGGCCAAGGCGGGGGTGCAGTCGGGCACCAACGCGGTGCTGGTGGTGAAGCACCGCGACATGAACGAGAAGGAGCTGGAGGCCCAGGTAGGTCCTGCCCCCCCCCCCGTCCCCCCCCGTCCCCCCCCGCACTGGGCGAAGGACCCAGGCGTCCGGGGGGGGGGGGGGGCTGACAACACCCCCCCCCCCCCCCAGGAGGCGCGCCGGGCCCAGCTGGAGAACCACGAGCCCGAGGAAGAGGAGGAGGAAGAGCTGGAGATGGAGAAGGAGGCGCCGGGCTCAGGTATTGGGGGGGGGCGAAGTTGGGGGCCCCATTTCCCCCTGGGGGGGCAGTTGGGGGTCCCATTTCTACCTTGGGGGGGGCCATTGGTGGTCCCATTCCCCTGGGGGGGCAGTTGGGGACCCCATTTCCCCCGGGGGAGAATTTGGGGCTCCCTCCTGCCCCAGGGGGGCAATTGGGGGTCCCATTTCCATTTCGCCCTGGGGGGCAATTGGGGACCCTTCTCCTCTGGGGGGGGGAAAAGTTGGGGGCCCCATTTCCCCTGGGGGGGCAGTTGGGGGTCCCATTTCCCCAGGGGGGGAATTTGGGGCTCCCTCCTCCCCCAGGGGGCAGTTGGGGCCCCCTTCTCCCCCAGGGGGGGCAGTTGGGGGTCCTGCTCCCTCCGGGGGGGGCAGTTTGGGGGACGGGGATTGGGGGGGGTCACACTCACCCCCCCATCTCCCCCCCCCCACCCGGCGCAGACGAGGAGCGGGAGAAGGGCAGCGAGAGCGAGGCGGGGGCCAGCGGCGAGGAGGAGGAGGACGAGGACGAGGAGGAGGCCGAAGGCTCGGGCAGCGGCAGCGAGCGGGGGGGCTCGGCCCGCAGCGACGAGGAGGAGGAGGACGGAGGAGGAGGAGGAGGAGGAGGCCGAAGCGGCGGCCGCCGGGGGGGGCCGCCGGGGGGCCGCGCCGACGCCGCCCGGGCCGCCCGCGACAAGGAGGAGATTTTCGGCAGCGACGACGACGAGGACAACGAGGAGGAGGAAGAGGAGGAGGAGGAAGAGGAGTCGGAGGGGGGCGGCAGCGAGGGGGGGCCCCCGCGCAGCCCCCGCCTCAGCCCCAGCGACGCCTCGGACGACGACAGCCCCAGCGACGCCTCCGACTCCTCCAGCGACTGAGCCGGACGCCGGGCCCCCCCGCCGCCGCCGTGGGGAGTCTCCGGCGGCTCGTATAGGGTTGCGCCCCGTTTTGGGGCAAAAAGGGGCGATTTGGGCGCTTTTTGGGTTGTTTTTCTCTTTAATACGTAGTCATGGTTACCAGCCATAGTCATAACAAAAGTTATTCATAATAAAATGTATCTAAAATAACGTTTTTCTATCTCGCGGGCCGCGGCGCTACGTGTACAAAGGGGGGGGGGGGCGGCAGGGCTGTACCGAAGCGGGGGGGGGCGGGGAGGGGGGGGGTGGCGGCGTGTACCTAAAAACGGGGTGTCCCCCCCCCCCGTTCCCCCCCCCCCGGGACGAGGTGACACGTTTCCCCCCCCCCCAAAAAAAAAAAACCAAACGGGGGGGCTGCTCCGCCGGGGCAAATAATATTAATATTATAATAATAATAATAAAGAGAAAAGGCCAAAAAAAACCGGGGGGGGGTAAAAAAAAAAATAGTGAAACACCAAAAAAAGAGGAGGCCCGGGAGAGCCCCGCCCCCGCCCCGCCCCCCCGTGCAAGCCCCGCCCCCTGTAGTGTTTGCACGCGTTGCACACGCGTGTGCGCGCACGGTGCCCCCCCCCCCCCGGGCAAATTCATCAGCCCCCCCCGCCCGCCATGGGAGCCCCTCGGTCGCTGGGGTTTGGGGGGGCCCCGATGCTCCCCTGGCCTGGGGGGGGGGAGGTTTGCCCCTGGTTCCCCCCCCCCAGGGGCAAATTGCCCCCCCCCAAGGGGGCAAATCCCCCCCCCGGGGGTAAATCCCCCCCCCAAGGGGGCAAATTCACCCCACCAAGGGGGCTAATCCCCCCCCCAGGGGTAAATCCCCCCCCCAAGAGGGCAAATCCCCCCCCCCCAGCCCCCATTTTGGGGGCCTCGATGCCCCCCCGGGTGGGGAGGGGGCTCCGGGGTGACTCGTCCCCGGGGGGGGGGGACACGGTGGGGGGACACGGTGCCCCCGTTTGCCCCGTGACACCCTGGGGGGGGGAAGGGGGGGCAGTAACGGCGGGGGGGCAGCGAGGAGGGAGGTGGCGGCGCCGTCAGATGGTCGAGGTCTTGTCTGTGCCGTCTGCGGGGGGGGGACGCGTCAGGGGGGCGGGGGGCGCGTGTCACCTCCCCCCGTGTCCCCTGACGTCCCCTGCATCCCCTGATGCTGCCGTGGGTCCCCGCATCCCCCCCGAGTGCCCCATGTCCCCCCGTGTCCCCTGATGCCACCGTGGGTCCCCATGTCCCCCATGTTCCCTTGTGTCCCCAATGCTGCCGTGGGTCCCTGCATCCCCCTCATGTCCCCCGTGTCCCCCCGTGTCCCCTGATGCTGCCGTGGGTCCCCGCATCCCCCTCGTGTCCCCTGTGTCCCCTCATGTCCCCCGATAATGCTGTGGGTCCCCGCGTCCCTCTCGTGTCCCTGCGTCTCCCCTGCACCCCCCTCATGTCCCCTCGTGCCCCCCAATGTTGCCATGGGTCCCTGCGTCCCCCTCGTGTCCCCGTGTCCCCTCATGTCCCCCCATGCTGCTGCGGGTCCCCTCATCCCTCATGTCCCCCCAGGCTGCCGTGGGTCCCCGTGTCCCCCGTGTCCCCTATGTCCCTCAATGCTGCCGTGGGTCCCCACGTTCCCCTCGTGTCCCCTCGTGTCCATGTCCCCTCATGTCCCCTGATGCTGCTATGTGTCCACGTGTCCCTGTGTCTCCCCCATGTCCCCTGTGTCCCCCGTGTCCCCTCATGTCCCCCAATGCTGCCGTGGGTCCCCGCAACCCCCTCGTGTCCCCCATGTCCCCTCATGTCCCCTGATAATGCTGTGCATCCCCCACGTCCCCCCCGTGTCCCCACGTCCCCCCCGCGTCCCCTGATGCTGCCGTGGGTCCCCGCGTCCCCCCCGTGTCCCCGTGTCCCCCCGTGTCCCCGCTCACCGCCCAGCGCGTGCTCCGTCATGCTCAGGCACAGCGACTCCAGCGTCGGGTTGATCTCCAGGTCGGTGCCGGGCAGCTGGCACTCTGCGGGGGGGGGGGCACGGTGAGAGGGGGCCCAGGCGTCCTGCACCCCCCCAGCCCCCCCCAAGGGACCCAGGCGTCCTGCACCCCCCCAGCCCCCCCAAGGCCACCCCCCAGGGGACCCAGGCGTCCTGCACCCCCCAACCCCCAGGGGACCCAGGTGTCCTGCACCCCCCCAGCCCCCCCCAAGGCCACCCCCCAGGGGACCCAGGCGTCCTGCACCCCCCCAGCCCCCCCGAGGCCACCCCCACACCCCCAGGGGACCCGGGCGTCCTGCACCCCCCCAGCCCCCCCAAGGCCACCCCCACAGGGGACCCAGCCATCCTGCACCCCCCCATCCCCCCCAAGGCCACCCCCCCAGCCCCAGGGGACCCAGGCGTCCTGCACCCCCCCAGTCCCCCCTCAAGGCCACCCCTCCAGCCCCAGGGGACCCAGGCGTCCTGCACCCCCCCAGCCCCCCCAAGGCCACCCCCACAGCCCCAGGGGACCCAGGCATCCAGGGTGCCCCCCCAAAACCCCCCCAAGAGGGACCCAGGCGTCCAGGGCATCCCCTCCAGCAGGGGCCCAGGCGTCCGGGGCACCCTGAAACCCCCCTCCAGCAGGGGCCCAGGTGCCTGGGGCACCCCACAACCCCCCCAGCAGGGGCCCAGGCGTCCAGGGCACCCTGCCACCCCCCCCCAGAAGGGCCCAGGCGTCCGGGCGCGGCCTACCCTGGGGGAACATGAGGACGGCCTGCGGCGAGGTGTGCACGGGCAGCGAGTGCGTGCGCTGCACCGCGCTGCGGCTCTGCCCCGGCACGCTGTTACTGCCCCCGGGGTTGGCGAACCACAGGCTCTGCGGGGGGGGGACACGCGGGGGGGGGTCAGGGGGGCTTGTGGGGACCCCCCCGCCACGGCTGGGCCACCTGGGAACGGGGGGGTCCCCAAAATGGCACCAGGAATGGGGTGTGTCCCCCCGCGTGCCAGTGGGGAAGGGCCCAGGCATCCGGGACCCCCCCGGACCCCCCCCCCAAGGAGGACTCAGATGGCCAGGAGACCCCCCCCAAACAGGAACCACCCCCCCCCTAAGGACCCAGGCGTCCGGGACCCCCCCACCAAGGACCCAGGCATCCAGGACCCCCCCGCCGCCCCCAAGGACCCAGGCGTCCGGGACACCCCCTCCCCCAACTAGGACCCCCCCCGCCGCCCCCAAGGTCCCAGGTGTCCGGGAGACCCCCCCAAGTGGGACCCCCAAAGGGCCCAGGCGTCCGGGAGACCCCCCTCCCCCCGGACCCCACCATCCAAGACCCCCCCCCCAGATCCCCAATACCTGGGAGCCCCCCGGCCCCTAAGGGCCCAGGCGTCCGGCCCCCCCAGCCCCAGTCACCCCCCCTATATGAGGACCCAGGCGTCCGGGCCCCCTCCTCATAACCCCCCCCCAATGGACCCAGGCGTCCGGGCCCCCCCCCGCACTCACCTGCCGGCCCTGGGCGGCGGCGGGGCCACCCAGCGGGTGCCGGGGGGCGGGGCCGGGCCCCCCCCCCATGGCGGCGGGGCCCAGGAGCCCCAGGCGGGCGGGGGGCAGCGCCCGGGGGGGCAGGGCGAAGGGGCGCTGCCCCCGCCGCCCCCCCGCCCCCCCCACAGAGCCAGCTATGGGGAGCGAGTTGGAGCCGAAGGCCCAGCTGGGGGGGGGGGAACAAGATTGGGGGGGGTCAGGGCAGTGCTGGGACCCCCAGACCCCCCCCCAGCCCCCAGGGCACCCAGCACAGGGTGCCCAGGGGGCCCCCAAACCCCCCCAGGGGGAAACTGGGGCACCTGAGGGGTCCCAAGGGGGAGGAGGAGGCACCCGGGGGGGGCTGAGACCCCCCCCAGGGGGAAATTGAGGCACCCAGGGGTGCCCTAAGCCCCCCGGGGGGGGGGAATGAGGTACCCAGGGGGTCCCAAGGGGGATAAGGAGGCACCCAGGGGTGTCCTAGACCCCCCCAGGGGGAAACTGGGGCACCCAGGGGGTCCCAAGGGGGATAAGGAGGCACCCAGGGGTGCCCTAGAACCCCCCCAGGGGGAAACTGGGGCACCCAGGGGGTCCCTAGGGGGATAAGGAGGCACCCAGGGGTGCCCTAGAACCCCCCCAGGGGGGAAAATGAGGCAACTGGGGACCCCCCACGCTCTTGGGGGGCACTGGGGCACCCAAGGGGGAAACTGGGGCACCCAAGGGGCCTAAGACCCCCCCCCAAGAGGGAATCCGAGGCACCTATGGGTCCCCCAGACCTCCTGGGGGGGGGGGGAGGTCATAGGGGCCCCCCCGGGTCCCCGCTTACCCCTTGGGGGGCCGGTAGCCGGGGACGTCGAGCGGCACCTTCTTGGGAAAGGCCCGGAGCAGCTTCAGCACCTGCTGCTTCCAGGAGAGGAGCCTCTTCTTCTGCGTCTCCGTGAACGCCTGCATGCGGGGGGGGGGCAGGGGGGGCCGTGAGGGGGGGGCAGGGACCCCTCCCGCACGCCCCGCGGTGGCCCAGGCGTCCGGGCGGCCACCCCCTACCTCGTGCGTCAGGCACTTCTCGAGGAGCTGGAGGTAACTGGTGATGTTCTCCTCGTCCGGCCGCGACACCAGCAGCTGGGTGCACACTGCGGGGGGGGCACGAGGGGGGGTGACGGGGTGGCCCAGGCGGCCAGGGACCCCCCTCGGCCCCCCTTAGGGACCCCGGAGTCCCAGGACCCCCCCCAGCCCTCCTTTAGGGGCCCAGGAGTCCCAGGACCCCCCCAGCCCCCCATTAAGGGACCCAGGATTCCCGGGACCCCCCCCCCAGCCCCCCATTTAGGGGCCCAGGAGTCCCAGGACACCCCCCAGCCCTCCTTTAGGGGCCCAGGAGTCCCAGGACCCCCCCAGCCCCCCATTAGTGGCCCAGGAGTCCTAAGACCCCCCCCCAGCCCCCCATTAAGGGACCCAGGACTCCCGGGACCCCCCCCCAGCCCCCATTTAGGGGCCCAGGAGTCCCAGGACCCCCCCAGCCCCCCTTCAGGGGCCCAGGAGTCCCAGGACCCCCCCAGCCCCCCATTAGGAGCCCAGGGACCCCCCCCCAGCCCCCCTTTAGGGGCCCAGGAGTCCCAGGACCCCCCCAGCCCCCCATTAAGGGACCCAGGAGTCCCGGGACCCCCCCAACCCTCTTTAGGGGCCCAGGAGTCCCGGGACCCCCCCCCAGGCCCCTTTAGGGGCCCAGGAGTCCTGGTACCCCCCCCCAGCCCCCATTTAGGGACCCAGGAGTCCCAGGACCCCCCCCAGGACCCTATTAAGGGACCCAGAATTCCCGGGACCCCCCCCAGCCCCCATTTAGGGGTCCAGGAGTCCCAGGACCCCATTAAGGGCCCAGGAGTCCCGGGACCCCCCCCCAGGACCCCATTAAGGGGCCCAGGATTCCCGGGACCCCCCCAGCCCCCATTTAGGAGCCCAGGAGTCCGAGGACCCCTCCCAGGACACCATTAGGGGCCCAGGAGTCCCGGGACCCCCCCCAGAAGGGGACCTGCCCCCCCCCCCAGCGGGGCCCAGGCGTCCGGGCGGCTCACCCTTGCCCATGACGCGGGTGAACTGCCCGGGGATGTCGCCCTCGGGCACGGGGGCGGCGGGGGCCTCGGCGTCGGCGGCCGGGTGGGGGGCGAAGGCCTCCCCGGGGGGGTCCTTGGCGGGGGCCCCGTTGGCGGGGGGCGCGGCGGGGGGGGGCGCGGCGGGGGGTGCCGCCGCGGGGGGCCGGAAGGCCTTGATGGGCGTCACCATGATCTGCTGCAGCTCCTGCAGCGCCGTCCACAGGTTCCCCCCCTCGAGGATGTCCTGCGGGGGGGGGACGGGGACGCGTGGGTGGGGGGCACGGCGGCGGGGGGGTGCGGGGACCCGCCGGGCACGTGGGGGGACCAGGGACAGCCCCGGGGGGGGGTCAAGGGGACCTGGGGGGACCGGGATGACCAGGGACAGCCCTGGGGGGGGGGGTGAACGGGACCTGGGGGGACCAGGGACAGCCTGGGGGGGTCAAGGGGACCTGGGGGGACCAGAATGACCAGGGACAGCCCTGGGGACAAGGGGACATGACACAGGGGGGGACCGGGATGACCAGGGACAGCCCTGGGGGGGGGGTCAAGGGGACCTGGGGGGACCAGGATGACCAGGGACAGCCCTGGGGACACGGGGACGTGACATGCGGGGGGACATCCTGGGAAAACCCTGGGGACAAGGTGGGGATGAGGGGACGCGGGGGGGACCAGAGACCCCCCGTGCCAGCTCTGGGGACACCGGGGGACAAGGGGACGCCCCAGGGACATGGGGGGGTGACAAGGGACAGTTTGTACCAGCTCTACAGACACAGAGACATCTCGGGGGGGGGGGAAACAGGGACACGGGGGGACCAGGGACACTGTACCAGCCCCAGGGACACAAGAGGGACATGGGACACCCTGGGCCAGCCCTAGGGACACGGGGGGGGACCAGGGACACTCTGTGCCATCCCCAGGAACACAGGGGGGTGACAAGGGACACTTTGCACCAGCTCTAGGGACACAAGAGGGACCAGGGACACCACGGGCCAGCCCCAGGGACACAGGACGGTAACAAGGGACACTTTGCACCAGCTCTAGGGACACAGGGCCACCCCGGGCCAGCCCCAGGGACACGGGAGGACCAGGGACACTCTGTACCAGCCCAGGGACACCGGGGGGGGGGACCAAAGATGCCCCGTGGCAGCCCCGGGGACGCAGGGGTGCCCCTGCCAGCCCGGGGGACGCGTGGGGACAGCATGGGGACACCCCAGGGCCACCCTGCCGCCGCTCCGCACCTTCTCCAGCGACTTGAGGACGCTCTGCCTCTCGCGCAGCTTCTGGATGCTGAGGGCGATCTTGTGCCGGGCCCCCTTGGTGACGTTCTGCGGGACGAGGGGGACGATGAAGGGGACGACGCGGTCCCCCGCGCGTCCCCCTCGGCCGCGGCGGGGGGGGGGACAACCCACCTGCGACTCCAGGTGATGCTCCGTGAGGGTCATCATCTCCTCGTAGGTCATCTGGGAGAAGAGGGCGGCGTATTTGTGCAGCCGGAGGCTCTTGAGCCACGAGGGGACGTCTGCGGGCGAGGGGACGGTGAGGTGACCGTCCCCACGGTGCCACCGGCGCGTCCCCCCCCCCGCCGCCGCCGCCGCCCCCCCGGCCACCTTTCATGCCGCTGCCGTCCTCCTGGAAGGTGTTGCGGCCGCCGGCGGGCTCCTCGGTGTGCTCGCTGCCCGAGGAGGCCACGCTGCTCTGGGGCGAGAGGGGCGCGTGCTCGCCCGGGGGGGGGGCCGCGAAGGGGGGCCGCGCCGGCGGCTCCTCGGGCCACTCGGCGCCGGGCGCCAGGGCCAGCGGGCGCTTCAGCGGGCTGCCGGGCAGCTGGCAGGGCAGGGCTGCGGGGCGACAGGCGGGCGCGCGGCGTGGGTGGCCCTGCCGCCAAGTGCCACCGCCGCCCGGTGCCCCCCCCACCCCGGTGCCAGGCGCCGCCGCGGAGGCTTTTGGAGCGAGGGAGCTGCCTGCGTCTGCCAGGGCGGCTCGGCCGGGTCCCCCCTGTCCCCCTCCGTGTCCCCAGGGGTGGCACAAGGGGTCTCTGATCCCTCTCTGGTCCCTCTTGTCCCCTCCGTGTCCCCAGGGGTGGTGCGGGGGGTCTCTGATCCCCCTCTGGTCCCCCTTGTCCCCTCCATGTCCCCAGAGCTGGCACAAGGGGCCTCTGATCCTCACCCGGGTCCCCCTTGTCCCCCTCCGTGTCCCCAGGGGTGGCACAAGGGGTCTCTGATCCCTCTCTGGTCCCTCTTGTCCCCTCCGTGTCCCCAGGGGTGGTGCGGGGGGTCTCTGATCCCCCTCTGGTCCCCCTTGTCCCCTCCATGTCCCCAGGGCTGGCACAAGGGGCCTCTGATCCTCACCCGGGTCCCCCTTGTCCCCCTCCGTGTCCCCAGGGGTGGCACAAGGGGTCTCTGATCCCTCTCTGGTCCCTCTTGTCCCCTCCACGTCCCCAGGGCTGGCACAAGGGGCCTCTGATCCTCACCCGGGTCCCCCTTGTCCCCCTCCGTGTCCCCAGGGGTGGCACAAGGGGTCTCTGATCCCTCTCTGGTCCCTCTTGTCCCCTCCGTGTCCCCAGGGGTGGTGCGGGGGGTCTCTGATCCCCCTCTGGTCCCCCTTGTCCCCTCCACGTCCCCAGGGCTGGCACAAGGGGCCTCTGATCCTCACCCGGGTCCCCCTTGTCCCCCTCCGTGTCCCCAGGGGTGGCACAAGGGGTCTCTGATCCCTCTCTGGTCCCTCTTGTCCCCTCCGTGTCCCCAGGGGTGGTGCGGGGGGTCTCTGATCCCCCTCTGGTCCCCCTTGTCCCCTCCACGTCCCCAGGGCTGGCACAAGGGGCCTCTGATCCTCACCCGGGTCCCCCTTGTCCCCCTCCGTGTCCCCAGGGGTGGCACAAGGGGTCTCTGATCCCTCTCTGGTCCCTCTTGTCCCCTCCGTGTCCCCAGGGGTGGTGCGGGGGGTCTCTGATCCCCCTCTGGTCCCCCTTGTCCCCTCCATGTCCCCAGGGCTGGCACAAGGGGCCTCTGATCCTCACCCGGGTCCCCCTTGTCCCCCTCCGTGTCCCCAGGGGTGGCACAAGGGGCCTCTGATCCCTCTCTGGTCCCTCTTGTCCCCTCTGTGTCCCCAGGGGTGGCACAAGGGGTCTCTGATCCCCCTCTGGTCCCCCTTGTCCCCTCCATGTCCCCAGGGCTGGCACAAGGGGCCTCTGATCCTCACCCGGGTCCCCCTTGTCCCCTCTGTGTCCCCAGGGCTGTCACGGAGTGTTCCTGGTCCCCTCTCCATGTCCCCTTGTGCCCCCAGGGCTATCACACAGCACCCCTGGTCCCCTCTCCACATCCCCTTGTCCCCCCAGGGCTGTCACGGAGTGTCCCCTTGCCCCCTCCATGTCCCCTCGTCCCCCCAGGGCTGGCGCAGAGCACCCCTGGTCCCCTCTCCACGTCCCCTTGTCCCCCCCAGGGCTGTCACGGAGTGTCCCCTTGCCCCCTCCATGTCCCCTTGTCCCCCCAGGGCTGGCGCAGAGCACCCCTGGTCCCCTCTCCATGTCCCCTTGTGTCCCCAGGACTGTCACACAGCACCCCCGGTCCCCTCTCCATGTCCCCTTGTCCCCCCAGGGCTGTCACGGAGTGTCCCCGGTCCCCTCTCCATGTCCCCTTGTCCCCCCAGGGCTGTCACACAGCATCCCCAGTCCCCTCTCCTTGTCCCCTTGTCCCCCCAGGGCTGGCACAGAGTGTCCCCGGTCCCCTCTCCATGTCCCCTTGTCCCCCCAGGGCTGGCATGGAGTGTCCCCTTGCCCCCTCCATGTCCCCTTGTCCCCCCAGGGCTGTCACAGAGTGTCCCCAGTCCCCTCTCCACGTCCCCTTGTCCCCCCAGGGCTGTCACACAGCACCCCCGGTCCCCTCTCCACATCTCCTTGTCCCCCCAGGGCTGGCACAAAGTGTCCCTGGTGTCCCCTTGTCCCCCCAGGGCTGTCACGAAGCATCCCTGATGTCCCCTCCATGTCCCCTTGTCCCCCCAAGGCTGGCACAGAGCGTCCCCAATGTCCCCCCCGCCACCAGGCCCCCTCAGCACCGCCCCGCGCCCCCCCCCCCGCTCACCTGGGCCCCCGCCGAGGCTGTTACCGGCGGCGGGCCCGGAGCCGGCGGGGTGGAAGCCCGAGTGACCGTTCTCGCGCGGCGCCTTGTCCTGCCAGCCGGGGCCCAGCTCGGCCAGCGCCGCCTCGCCGGGGCCCTGCCACTCGTCCCCGGGCGGCCGGGCGGCGAAGGCGGCCTCGGGACGGCCCCGGGCCCCCGCCAGCCGCTCCTCCAGGTGGCCCAGCCACAGCGCCAGGGAGTTGCGGTCGTCCAGGGTGGTGGCGGGGTGGATGAGGGCGTAGGAGAGCAGCTGCCGGCTCTCCTCCACGAACTGGTTGCTCTCGATGGCGAACGCCAGCACCTTCTGCAGCAGCTTCATGTACTCGGCCTTGGCCTCCGCGTTGCCCGGCTGCAGCAGCGGCAGGTGGGACAGCAGCAGCGAGATGGCCTTCTCCTTCGGCTCCTGCGGCCACTGGCTGATGACGGCTACGGGGGGGGGGGACGAAAAGCGGCTCAGGGGCCCCCCCGGCGTCACCCGGGGGAGCAGAGGGGCGAAGGCGAGGCGGAAAAGTTCTCCCGAAGCTCCTTTTTCTCAGGAAAAGCGAGACCGGGCGCCGAGCGGCTGCGGGGGGAGGACGCCGGCGGCTCCGGGGACACAAGGCGCCCCGGGGGGGCTCCGTTTTGCCCCGGGGGGGCTCCGTTTCGCCCCCGGGGAGGGGGGGGGGACACACTCACCGGCGCTGTTGGCTTCGGCCTCGAGGACGTGGATCTCGGCGCAGTCGGCCAGCGAGTGCTCGAGGCAGAGCTGCAGGAAGCGGGCCTGGGTGCGGGTGACGCGCTTGAGCAGCGAGAGCAGGGCCACCGTCTGCTCGCACTCGTTCCAGCCCTTGAACCACCCCGCCAGGATCCCCACCTGGTCCCGGAACATCATGGTGGCGGCGGCGGCGGCGGGGGGGGGCAGCGGCGGCGGCGGCGGGGGGGGGCGGCGGCGGCGGTGCGGCGGGGGGGACGCAGGCCCGGCCGGGCCCCCCTTCACATGGTTTCGGCTCGGCGGCGGCGGCGCCGGGGGCCCCCCCGGTGTGGGGCCCGGGCGAGGGGTCGGCGGTGACCCCCCCCCCCGGAAGCGGGGCGGCCCGGCGGCCCCCCCCCGGCGTCGCTGTGCAGCCGCCGAGAGCCCCCGAGATCCCTGCGGAGAGAGCGGGGCGGCGTCAGGGGGGGCGCAGGGGCCCCCCCAGTGATGCTGGGACTGGGGGGGGGGGTCCCAGTTCAGCCCCCCCAGTGCTACTAGGACTGGGGGGGTCCCAGTTCAGCCCCCCAGTACAGCCAGGAGGATTTGGGGGAACCAGTTCAGCCCCCCCCACGTGCTACTCGGACTGGGGGGGGTCGGTTCAGACCCCCAGTATGGCCAGGAGGATCTGGGGGAACCAGTTCAGCCCCCGCAGTGCTACTGGGAGCAGGTGGGGGGTCCAGTTCAGCCCCCCCAGTGCTATTGGGAGTGGGTGGGGGGCCCAGTTCAGCCCCACCAGTACAGCCAGGATGACCAGGGTTCCCAGTTCGGGCCCCCAGTACAACCAGGCCTGACGAGGGCTCCCAGTTCAGCCTCCCAGTACAACCAGCACTAGCTGGGACCCCTGTTCAACCCCCCAGTACTGCTGGGACCAGTTTGGGGTCCCAGTTCAGCCCCACAGAACAACCGGGACTGGCTTAAGGTCCCGTTCGGCCCGTGGGGGACCAGCCCGGGGGACTGGGGGGGGGGGGCCGGGATCGGGGGGACCAGCCCGGGGCACGGGGGGGGTCCCGGGCGCCCCAGGACCACGAAGGGTCTCTGGGGAGAACGGGGGGGTCCGGGGGTCCCGCGAGTGCCGGCGACACGGGGGCCGCCCCCGGGGGGGGAAGATCGCGGCGCTCGCCGCACCGGGGGCGGGAACGAGGGCCAGGCCCAGCCCCCGTGGGGAGGAGGGAGCGGCCCGGGGCCGGTACCGGGGCGGGGTCGCTACCAGAGCGGAGGGTCGGGTCGGGCCGGGCCGGGCCCGATGCTGGGAGGAGGCCGGTACCGCAGCGCGGCGGCCCCGCAGAGCGGGCGCGGCCGGGCCCGGTACCGGAGAGGGACCGGTACCGGGTAGGAGGGGGGGGGGCGGTACCGGTGGGAGGGGGCGATATTGGGGGGGGGCTACGGCCCGGCCGCGGTACCGGAAGGGGGAGGAACCGGCCCGGGCCCAGTCCCGGCGCGGGGAGGCCCCGGCCCGGGCCCGGTACCGGAGGGGGCCGGCCCAGGCCGGTCGCGGTCGCGGAAGGGGTGGGCCGAGGGCCCGGCCCGGGGCGGGCCCGGTGCCCGGGGCGGGCCCGCACTCACCGCCGCCGCCGCGGCCCGTCGGGCCCCGCCAGCCGCACACCGAGGCGCCGTAGCCGCCGCGCAACGTCAGCGCGCACGGCACGCACGCACGCGTCACCGCGCCTGCGCGCGCCGGCGCGCCCGCGCCCGCCCCGCCCCTTCCGCCGCCCCGCCGCCCGCCGACCAATGGGCCCGCGGGGGGCGGGGCAGACGCTTCCGGCCGCGGGAGGGTGGGGGAGCGGGAGGGGGCCGAGAGCGCCCGCCGGCCCCGCCCCGCCACCCGATTGGCCCGCGCAGGTGCCCGTCGGCGGCGCCGCAGCCAATGGGAGCGCGGGGGCGCGCCCTGCGACGTCGGGCGGGGCGGGGAAGCAGCTGGCGTTGCGATGGCCACGCCCCCTTGGACCACGCCCATTCTGGCCACGCCCCCTCCTAGTCACCCTTAACTCTGCCCTTCGCTCGAGCAGCCCCTCCCCCGCCCGGACGCCTGGGCCCCCTGTATCTGTTCCAGGGGGTCCCCGATGTCCCCCGGGTCCTAATGTCCCCGGTGTCCCCAGGGTCCCCAATGTCCCCCGGGTCCTAATGTCCCCCATGTCCCCACTGTGTCCCCGATGTCCCCAGGGTCCCCAATGTCCCCAGGGTCCCAACGTCCCCAGCATCCCCAATGTGTCCCTGACATCCCCAATGTCCCCATGTTCCCAATGTCCCCAGGGTGTTCCCAGGGTCCCCAACATGTCCCCAACATCCTCAATGTCCCCGGGGTCCCAACGTCCCCAGCATCCCCAATGTGTCCCTGACGTCCCCAATGTCCCCAGGTTGTCCTCAGGGTCCCCAATGTGTCCCTGACATCCCAAATGTCCCCATGTCCCCGATGTCCCCAGGGTGTTCCCAGGGTCCCCAACATGTCCCCAACATCCCCAATGTCCCTGGGGTCCCCAAGGAGTCTTTGACAGCCCCAGGGTGTCCCCATCATCCTCAACATGTCCCCAACATCCTCAGGCTGTCCTCAGTGTCCCCAATGTGTCCCCAAGGTCCCCAACATGGCCCCCATGGCCCCAGGGTGTTCCCAGGGTCCCCAAGAGCACCAAGATGCCCCCAATGTCCCCAGGGTGTCTCTAACGTCCCCAGCATCCCCAGGGTCTCGCCATCGTCCCCAGTGTCCCCAAAGTCCCCAGAGTGTCCCCAACATCCCCAGGGTGTCCTCAATGTTCCCATTGTCCCCAGGGTCTCCCCAATGTCCCCCATGAGCCCAGGGTGTCTCATCACCCCCAGGGTGTCCCCAGGGTCCCCAACGTGTCCTCAAAGTCCCCAGGGTGTCCCCAATGTCCCCATCATCCCCATGGTGAACCCAACATCCCCAACGTGTCCCCAATGTCCCCAGGTTGCAGGCACCCCCAACATGTCCCCCCCATCCCCAAAGTGTCCCCAACATCCCCAGCCTGTCCCCAATGTGTCCCTGACATCCCTATCCCCCTCCCGGAGTGTCCCCAGCCTGTCCCTGATGTCCCCAGCATCTCCACCATGCCCAGCGTGTCCCCAACATGTCCCCAATTCCCCAAGTGTCCCCAGCATGTCCCCAACATCCCCATCAGTCCCAGTGTGTCCCCGATGTCCCCAGCATCCCCATCACCCCCACTCTGTCCCCGATGTCCCCAGCATGTCCCCAATGCCCCCAGTGTCCCCCAGCGTGTCCCCAACATCCCCATCACTTCCAGTGTGTCCCCAACATCCCCAGTGTGTCCCCAGTATGTCCCTGATGCCCCCAGTGTCCCCAGCATGTCCCGTGTCCCCATCACCCCCGTCTGTCCCCAATGTCCCCAGCATGTCCCCAGTATGTCCCCAATTCCCCCAGTGTCCCCAACATCCCCAGTGTCCCCAGCGTGTCCCCAATGTCCCCCGCAGGCCGAGGGCAGGGAGGTCCATGGCGAGAGCAGGGCCCGGACGCCTGGGCCCTGTCTGGATGGACAGAGGGATGGAGACAGACACAGGGGTGGAGGGATGGACAGAGGGAGGGAGGGAGGGAGGGAGGGATGGAGGGATGGACGGAGGGATGGACACGGATAGAGGGATGGAGGGATGGTGGAGGGACGGACATGGACATGGAGGGATGGAGACGGACACAGGGATGGAGAGATGGACTTGCAGCCACATCCAGAGGGATGGAGGGATGGAGCATGGATGGAGGGATGGGGGGATGCAGGGAGGGATGGAGGCAGGGATGAAGGGATGCAGGAGGGATGGAGGGATGGAGGGAGGGTGGGAGGAATGGATGGATGGAGGGATGGATGGATAGAGGGATAGAGAGATGCAGGGAGGGATGGAGGCAGGGATAGAGGGATGGAGGGATGGATGGATAGAGGGATAGAGGGATGGAGGCAGGGATGGATGCAGGGATGCAGGCAGGGATGGAGGCAGGAGGGATGGATGCAGGGATGCAGGGAGGGATGGAAGGACAGACAGGTGCAGGGATAGAGGGATGGAGGGATGCAGGGATAGAGGGATGCAGGGATGGATGCAGGGATGCAGGGATGCAGGAGAGAGGGATGCAGGGAGGGATGCAGGGATGGATGCAGGGATGCAGGGATGGAGGGAGGGAGGGAGGGATGGAAGGACAGACGGTTGCAGGGACGGCGGGTCGGACCCGGGGGGGGGGCGGTGAAGGGGGGCAGCCGGCAGCTCCCGCGGCCCCGGCGCCGCCGCCGCCCGGTGCCGCCGCCGGTGCCGCCGGTGCCGCCCCGCGCCCGGCCCCGCCCGCCGGTGCCGCCGCCCCGCCCCGCCCCGCCCCGCCCCGGCGGCTCTGCGGGCTCCGGAGCGGCGAGCAGCGGCCTGCGCCCGCCGCCCCCCCGCCCCCCCGGGCCGCCGCAGCCCGGGCCCCCCCGCAGCCCGGTACCACCCCCCATCCCGGTCCCCCCCCCCCCCCCCCGCCCGCAGCCCGGTCCCCGCCTCTGCATCCCGGGGCCTCCCGCATCCTCCCGGTCCCCCCCCTCCATCCTCCCGGTCCCCCCCGCCGTTCCGGTCCATCCCCCCCACTCCCCATCCCGGTTCCCCCCCCCATCCCGGTTCTCCGCCCCCCCCCCCCGCCCCAAATCCCGGTGCCATCACCGGGGCCGGGATTTGCCCAGCATCCCGGTGCCTCCCGCAGCATCCCGGCCCCCCACCCCACCCCGGCAGCATCCCGGTCCCCCCCCATCATCCCGCCCCCCCCCCCCGGCAGCATCCCGGTCCCCGATCCCGGTCCCCCCCCCCGGCCCGATCGCGCTCCCCCCGGGCCCGGTATTTACCCGCCCCCCCCCATGGCCCCCCGGCAGGGCGAGGCCTGACCGGGCCCGGGGCCCCCCCGCGCCCCCCGGCACCGGCCGCGGAGCCGCCATGGGAGCGGCCGGGGGCTGAGCCCCCCCCAGGTACCGGCACCGGCGGGGGGCGGCCGGGGGGGGCCGTTACCGGGTGGGGGGGAGATACCGGGGGGGGCGATACGGGGGGGGGGGGTGGGACCAGTTACCGGAGGGGGGGGCAGTTAACGGGGGAGGGGTCCGGTTACCGGGGAGGGGAACCGGTTACCGGGGGGGGGGCAGATATTGGGGGGGCCTGGGCCCCGTTACCGGGGGGGGGCAGTTACCGGAGCGGGGGGTGAGGAACCAGTTACTGGGGGGGCACCAGGTAACTGGGGGGGCACCAGGGGCCTGGGGGGGGGATGTTACTGGGGGGGCACCGGGGAGTTGGGGGGGGGGAATGGTAACGGGGGGGGGGCAGGTCCCGGGTGTCCGCAGGGTCCTGGTGCCCCTCGGCCTCCCCCCCCCCGCCCTGCATTGCCCCCAGGGGCAGGTTGGGGGGGGCAGCGGGTCCCTTGCGCACAGTCCTCCCCCCCCCACGCGTGTTGGGGGCACACGCGTGTGCATGCGTGTGTCTGGGCAGAGCCAGGGGACACATGGAGGGGACGGGCTGTACTGGGCTGTCCTGGGCCATACTGGGCTGTGCTGGGTTGCATTGGACTTCACTGGTTCATACTGGGCTGTGCTGGGTTCTGCTGGGCTGTACTGGGCCACACTGGGCTGTGCTGGGTTGCATTGGACTTCACTGGTTCATACTGGGCTGTGCTGGGTTCTGCTGGGCTGTACTGGGCCATACTGGGCTGTGCTGGGTTGTATTGGGCTTAATTGGTTCATACTGGCCCTCACTGGGTTGTACTGGTCTGTCCTGGGCTGTACTGGGCTGTCCTGGGCCATACTGGGTTGTATTGGGCTTCACTGGTTCATACTGGCCCGCACTGGGTTGTACTGGGCTGTGCTGGGCCATACTGGGCTGTGCTGGGTTGTATTGGGCTTCACTGGTTCATACTGGCCCGCACTGGGCTGTACTGGGATGCACTGGCCTGTACTGGGCTGCAATGGGCTGTACGGGGCTGGACTCCACTGTGCAAAGCTGTACTGGGTTATACTGGGCCATACTGGGTTGCCCTGGGCTGTGCTGAACTGTACTGGGCTGTCCTGGATCATACTGGGCTGTGCTGGGTTGTATTGGGCTGAACTGGTTCATACTGGGCCACACCAGGCTGTACTGGGTAGGACTGGGCCATGCTGGGTCATACTGGGCTGCACTGGGTTGTACTGGGCCGTATTGGGCTATGCGGGGTTGTACTGGGCTGTGCTGGGCCATACTGGGCTATATTGGGTTATACTGGGCAGTACTGGGCTGTACTGGGTTATACTGGGCTCTGCTGGCCTGTATAGGCTTGTACTGGGTCATACTGGGCCATACTGGGCTGCACTGGGCCATATGGGGCCGCACTGGGTTATACTGGGCTGCACTGGGCCCTACTGGGTTATACTGGGCTGTGTTGGGCTGTACTGGGTTATACTGGCCCATACTGGGCTGCACTGGGCCATCATGGGGGGTGCTGGGTGCTTCTGGGCTGCACCAGGTTGTACTGGGGCATACTGGGTTGTACTGGGGGGTGCTGGGTTATACTGGGCTGCACCAGGCTGTATTGGCTTGTACTGGGCCATACTGGGCCACACTGGTCTGTACTGGTTGGCACTGGTTCATACGGGTGGGTACTGGTCAGTACTGGGCCATACTGGTGGTTACTGGTGGGTACTGGGTCATTCTGGGCCATGCTGGTGGGTGCTGGTCAGTACTGGGCCATCCTGGTGGGTGCTGGGTCATTCTGGGCCATACTGGTGGGTACTGGTCCATATGGGTGGGTGCTGGTTGGTACTGGTCCATCCTGGTGGGTGCTGGGCCATACTGGTCCATCCTGGTGGGTGCTGGGCCATACTGGTGGGTGCTGGGTCATTCTGGGCCATACTGGTGGGTACTGGTCCACATGGGTGGGTACTGGTTGATACTGGGCCATACTGGTGGGTACTGGGTCATTCTGGGTGATACTGGTCCATCCTAGTGGGTGTTAGGTCATTCTGGGCCATACTGGTGGGTACTGGTTGATATTGGGCCATACTGGTGGGTACTGGGTCATGCTGGGCCATACTGGTGGGTGCTGGGCGGTACTGGGCCATACTGGTGGGTGCTGGGTCATTCTGGGCCATACTGGTGGGTACTGGGCCATCCTGGGCCATCCTGGTGGGTGCTGGGCCATACTGGTGGGTACTGGGTCATTCTGGTCCATATGGGTGGGTACTGGTGGGTGCTGGGCCATCCTGGTGGGTGCTGGGCCATACTGGTGGGTGCTGGTTGGTACTGGACCATACTGGTGGGTACTGGGTCATTCTGGGCCATACCGGCGGGTACTGGTCCATACAGGTGGGTACTGGTGGGTACTGGTCCATGCTGGTGGGTACTGGTCCATGCTGGCGGGTACTGGGTCATTCTGGGCCATACTGGAGGGTGCTGGGCCATACTGGTGGGTACTGGTGGATGCTGGGCCATGCTGGTGGGTGCTGGTGGGTGCTGGTCCATCCTGGTCCGTACTGGTCCGTACTGGTGGGCGCTGGGGGCGCTGGGCGCGGCGGCTCAGCACCGTCCCCCCCCCCGTCCCCCCCCCGCAGGCACCGGAGGCGGCGGCACCCGGCGGCACCATGGAGCCCTGAGCACAGGTAGGCGGGGGGGGCGCGGGGGGGGGACACGCCTCGCACACGCCTCGCACACGCCTCGCACACGCCTCGCACACGGGCACACGCTTTGCACGGGTCCCCCCCACGTGCCCCCCCCCCACGTCGCCCAGCCCCACGCGTGTCACCCCGTTGCAACGCACAGCCCCACGCGTGTCACCCTGCCCCGTTGCAATGTGTCACCCCGTTGCAACGCACAGCCCCACGCGTGTCACCCTGCCGTGTTGCAATGCACGTCACCCCGTTGCAACACACAGCCCCACGCGTGTCACCCTGCCCCGTTGCAACGTGTCGCCCCGTTGCAATGCACAGCCCCACGCGTGTCACCCTGCCCTGTTGCAATGTGTCACCCCGTTGCAACGCACAGCCCCACGCGTGTCACCCTGCCCTGTTGCAATGTGTCACCCCGTTGCAACGCACAGCTCCACGCGTGTCACCCTGCCCTGTTGCAATGTGTCACCCCGTTGCAACGCACAGCCCCACGCGTGTCACCCTGACCCATTGCAACGCACAGAGCCACACGCGTCACCCTGCCCCATTGCAACATGCGTCACCCCGCTGCAACACACAGCCCCACGTGTGTCACCCTGCTGCAACGCACAGCCCCACGCGTGTCACCCCGCCGCATTGCCATGTGCGTCACCTCGCTGCAACGCACAGCCCCATGCGCGTCACCCCGCCGCGTCGTCATGCGTGTCACCCCGTTGCAACGCACAGCCCCACATGCGTTACCCCGCTGCGTTGCCACGCGCGTCACCCTGCTGCAATGCACAGCCCCACACGTGTCACCCTGCCCCATTGCAATGCATGTCACCCGGCTGCAACGCACAGCCCCACACGTGTCACCCTGCCGTGTTGCAATGCATGTCACACCATTGCAAAGCACAGCCCCACGCGTGTCACCCCGCCGTGTTGCAATGCACGTCACCCCGTTGCAATGCACAGAGCCACACGCGTCACCCTGCCCCATTGCAACACGCGTCACCCCGCCGCGTCCCAACGCGCGTCACCCCGCTGCAACACACAGCCCCACACGCGTCACCCCGCCGTGTTGCAATGCATGTCACGCCGTTGCAACGCACAGAGCCACATGCGTCACCCTGCCCCATTGCAACATGCGTCACCCCGCCGCGTCCCAACGCGCGTCACCCCGCTGCAACGCACAGCCCCATGCATGTCACCCTGCCCCATTGCAACATGCGTCACCCCGCTGCAATGCACAGCCCCACGCGCGTCACCCCGCCGTGTCCCAACACGTCACCCTGCTGCAACACACAGCCCCACGCGCGTCACCCTGCCCCATTGCAATGCACGTCACCCCGTTGCAACGCACAGAGCCACACGCGTCACCCTGCCCCATTGCAACATGCGTCAGCCTGTTGCAACGCACAGCCCCACGTGTGTCACCCCGTTGCAACGCACAGCCCCACGCGCGTCACCCCGCCGTGTTGCAATGCATGTCACCCCGTTGCAACGCACAGAGCCACACGCGTCACCCTGCCCCATTGCAACATGCGTCACCCCGCTGCAACGCACAGCCCCATGCGTGTCACCCCGTGTTGCAATGCACGTCACCCCGTTGCAATGCACAGAGCCACATGCATCACCCTGCCCCATTGCAATGCGTGTCACCCTGTTGCAACGCACAGCCCCACGTGTGTCACCCCGCCGCGTCCCAACGCATGTCACCCCGTTGCAACGCACAGCCCCACGCGCGTCACCCTGCCCCATTGCAACATGCGTCACCCCGCCGCGTCCCAATGCATGTCACCCCGCTGCAACGCACAGCCCCATGCATGTCACCCTGTCCCATTGCAACATGCGTCACCCTGCTGCAATGCACAGCCCCACGCGCGTCACCCTGCCCCATTGCAATGCATGTCACCCCGTTGCAACGCACAGAGCCACACGCGTCACCCTGCCCCATTGCAACATGCGTCAGCCTGTTGCAACGCACAGCCCCACGCGCGTCACCCCACTGTGTTGCAATGCACGTCACCCCGTTGCAATGCACAGAGCCACACGTGTCACCCTGCCCCATTGCAATGCGTGTCACCCTGTTGCAACGCACAGCCCCACGTGTGTCACCCCACCGCGTCCCAACGCATGTCACCCCGTTGCAACGCACAGCCCCACGCGCGTCACCCCGCCGTGTTGCAATGCATGTCACCCCGTTGCAATGCACAGAGCCACACGCGTCACCCTGCCCCATTGCAATGCATGTCACCCTGTTGCAATGCCCAGCGCCATGTGTGTCACCCCGCTCCATTGCAATGCATGTCACACCATTGCAACACACAGAGCCACAGGCGTCACCCTGCCCCATTGCAACATGCGTCACCCCGCCGCGTCGCCACGCGCGTCACCCCGCTGCAACGCACAGCCCCACGCGCGTCACCCCGCCGTGTTGCAATGCACGTCACCCCGTTGCAACGCACAGAGCCACACGCGTCCCCCTGCCCCATTGCAACACGCGTCACCCCGCCGCGTCCCAACGCGCGTCGCCCCGCCGCGTCGCCCCGCCGCTGAGTGCCGCCGTGTGCCTCCGTTCCCGCAGCGCCGGGGGGGCGGCGGGGGCCGGGCGCCATGGCCAAGCTGCTGGTGTCGCTGGTGGTGCTGGGCGCCGTGACGCGGCCCCAGGCGCAGCCCCGCTGCCCCGGCCGCTGCATCTGCCCGGCGGCGGCGCCCAGCCCCACGCTGCTCTGCGCCAAGACGGGGCTGCTCTTCGTGCCGCCCGCCATCGACCGCCGCACCGTGGAGCTGCGCCTCACCGACAACTTCATCGCCGCCGTGCGCCGGCCCGACTTCGCCAACATGAGCAGCCTGGTGCACCTCACCCTCTCGCGCAACACCATCAGCCACGTGGCGCCCGGCGCCTTCGCCGACCTCCGCGCCCTCCGCGCCCTCCACCTCGACGGCAACCGGCTGCTGGCGCTCGGCGGGGCCCAGCTCCGCGGCCTGGCCAGCCTGCGCCGCCTCATCGTGGCCAACAACCAGCTGGGGCGGGTGGAGGCGGCCGCCTTCGCCGCCTTCGCCGCCACCGTGGAGGACCTGGACCTCTCCTACAACAACCTGGCCAGCGTGCCCTGGGAGGCCATCGGCGCCATGCGCAGCCTCAACACCCTGACGCTGGACCACAACCTGCTGGAGCGGGTGGCCCCGGGGGCCCTGGCCCGGCTGCCCAAGCTGGCGCGCCTCGACGTCACGGCCAACCGCCTGCGCACGCTGCCGGAGCCGGGCGGGGGGCCGGAGGGGCGGCCCAGCCTGGCGCTGGGCGGCAACCCGCTGCACTGCAACTGCGAGCTGCTGTGGCTGCGGCGGCGGGCGCCGGGCGGGCTGGAGACGTGCGCCACGCCGGCGCGCCTGGCCGACCGGCCGCTGTGGGCCGTGCCGGAGGAGGACTTCGTGTGCCAGGCGCCGCTGATCACGCGGGCGCGGGCCAGCGCCGGGGCCGTGCTGCAGGGCCAGGCGGTGAGCGTGGGCTGCGCGGCCGCCGGCGACCCGCCGCCGGCCCTGCGCTGGCTGGCGCCCGACGGCCGCCCCGTGCGCAACGGCACCCGGCGGGCGCTGCGGCCCGACGGCACCCTGGAGCTGCGGGCCGCCACGCTGGGCGACCACGGCGCCTTCACCTGCGTGGCCTCCAACGCCGCCGGCGAGGCCGCAGCCCCCGTGCCGCTGGCCGTGCTGCCGCTGCCGCTGCCCGCCGCCCGCCCGCCCCCGCCGCCCGCCGCCAGCCCCTCCGACATGGCCCGCGCCGGGGACGGCGCCGGGGACCACGAGCGGCGCGTGGTGGCCGCCGAGCTCACCGCCTCCTCCGCCCGCATCCGCTGGCCCGCCCAGCGCCCCGCGCCCGGCGTCCGCATGTACCAGATCCAGTACAACAGCTCCCTCGACGACAGCCTCGTCTACCGGTGAGCGGGGCGGCGCGGCGGTGCACGGCGCTGCACGGGGCTGCGCGGCGGTGCACGGCGCTGTATGAGGGTGCACGGCGCTGCACGGTGCTGTACAAGGGTGCACAGCATTGCACAGGGCTGCGCGGTGGTGCACGGGGCTGCATGGTGCTGCAAAGTGGTGCACGGCGCTGTACAAGGGTGCACGGCATTGCACAGGGCTGCGCGGTGGTGCACGGGGCTGCACGGCGCTGCAAAGTGGTGCACGGCGCTGTACGAGGGTGCACGGCGTTGCACAGCGGTGCACGGGGCTGCAAGGGGCTGCACGGCGCTGCAAAGCGGTGCACAGTCCTGCAAGGGGGTGCAAAGCATTGCACAGCGGTGCACGAAGTTGCACAGGGCCACATCGCACCTCCGTGTGCAAGGCCCTGCCCTGCCCCGCCGCACGCGCGTCCGTGCAGTGCACCGCTGCAGCGCGTTGCACCCCGAGGTGCGAGCTGCCACGTTGCAGCACTGTGTGCGGGTCCGTGCATCGCACCAGCACGCACAAACCCGTGCATCGCACCAGCGTGCATGAGCAAACTTCTTACGTGAGCATGCACAATCCCGTGCATTGCACCAGGACGCATGTCCCAGTCCTTTGCACGAGCGTGTGTGATCCGGTGCATTGCACCAGCGTGCGGATTCCTGTGCATTGCACCAGTATTCACGATGCAGTGCATTGCACGAGCACGCACGTCCCAGTGCATTGCACGAGCATGCACGTCCCGGTGCATTGCACAAGCACGCACATCTGGGTGCATTGCACCAGCTTGCACGTCCCAGTGCATTGCACGAGCACGCACATCCTGGTGCATTGCACGAGCACACACGTCCTGGTGCATCGCACAAGCACGCACGTCCCGGTGCATTGCACAAGCACGCATGTCCCGGTGCATTGCACGAGCACGCACATCCTGGTGCATTGCACAAGCACGCACGTCCCAGTGCATTGCACGAGCACACACGTCCCGGTGCATTGCACGAGCACGCACATCTGGGTGCATTGCACCAGCTTGCACATCCTGGTGCATTGCACGAGCACGCACGTCCCGGTGCATTGCACGAGCACACACGTCCCGGTGCATTGCACGAGCACGCACGTCCTAGTGCATTGCACGAGCACGCACATCCCAGTGCATTGCACGAGCACGCACGTCCCGGTGCATTGCACGAGCACGCACATCCGGGTGCATTGCACCAGCTTGCACGTCCTAGTGCATCGCACCAGCATGCAGATTCCCGTGCATTGCACGAGCACGCACGACCGGGTGCATCACCCGGGCGACCAGCACGGCAGGGTGGGGGTCTCGGTGCCCCCCCCCGGCGCCCGCCCTGACGGCGGCCTCCCCGCAGGATGATCCCCTCGTCCAGCAAGACCTTCGTGGTGACGGACCTGGCGGCGGGCCGCGAGTACGACCTGTGCGTGCTGGCGCTGTACGAGGACGGCGGCGCGGCGCTGCCGGCAGCGCGGGCCGTGGGCTGCGTGCGCTTCGCCACGGCCGCCGGCGGCCCCCGCTGCCCCGCCGCCCGCCCCCACTTCCTGGGCGGCACCATCATCATCGTCATCGGCGGCGCCATCGCCGCCTCCGTCCTCGTCTTCATCCTCATCCTCACCGTGCGCTACAAGGCGGCCGGCGCCCGCCGCCGCCCGCCCGCCGCCGCCGTGCACAGCGTCTGCTCGCAGACCAACGGCGCCCACCCGCCGGGCGCCAAGCACCCCGACGACCCCGAGGCCGGGCTGGGTGCTGCGCCGGGGCCCGAGGCGCCGGGTGCCGTGGGTGCAGCGGGCGCGACGGGCGCGACGGCGGTTGCAGCGGGCGCGACGGTTGCGACGGCGGGCGCGATGGTTGCGACGGGCGCGACGGTTGCGACGGCGGGCGCGACGGCGGGCGGGATGGGTGCGGCGGCGGGCGCGATGGGTGCGATGGGTGGCGGCGGGCCGCCGCGGCAGCGGCACTCGTTCGACGGCGCCCGCGGGCTCTTCCCCAGCCACAGCTACCCGCGCCGCGCACGGACACGACTGCACGGCTCCGCCTCGCGCCTCGACGCCGCCCCGCCGCCCCGGCGCCCGGCCTTCGGCAGCACCGAGTGGATGCTCGAGAGCACCGTGTGAGCCGCGCCGGGGCCGCCGGCACCCTTGGGTGCTGGCACGCGGCGCCTCCGGGGCCCGCAGGCAGCTTTGGGTGCCCCTGTGCGTGCTGGGTGCTCCGGGTGCTTGCGTGCATCCGTGGCACCCTTGGGTGCTCGTGGGTGCCCCTGCGTGCCCGAGTGCCTCCGGGTGCTTGTGCACGTTTCTGGCACCCTTGGGTGCCCATATGCACGCTTGGCACCTCTGGGTGCTTGTGCACATTCTTGGCACCCTTGGGTGCTCGTGGGTGCCCCTGCGTGCCCGAGTGCCTCTGGGTGCTTGTGCACGTTTCTGGCACCCTTGGGTGCCCATATGCACGCTTGGCATCTCTGGGTGCTTATGCACGTTTCTGGCACCCTTGGGTGCCTCAGTGCACGCCTGGCACCTCTGGGTGCTTGTGCACATCCTTGGCTTCGTTGGGTGCCTGAGTGTGTGCTGGGCACCCCTGGGTGCTTGTGCACATCCATGGCACCTCTGGGAGCTCATGGGTACCCCTGGGTGCCCCAGTGCACGCCTGACACCTCTGGGTGCTTGTGCACATCCGTGACACCCTTGGTGCCTGTGTGCGTCTTTGGGTGCCTGAGTGTGTGCCAGGCACCCCTGGGTGCTGGTGCACATCTGTGGCACATCTGGGTGCCCGAGTCCATCTCTGGGTGCCCAAATCCATCCCTGGGTGCTCACGAGCATCCTTGGCACCCCTGGGTGCCCCTGCCCCCCCCAAGCACCTGCATACACCCCTGGGTGCCCTTGAGCACTGTTGGCACCCCTGGGTGCCCCTGAGCACACCCGGGACCCCAGTGCCCCCCCGGGAACCAGCGTGCACCCTGGGGTGCCCCCCCTCCCCGCCTCCATGTGCCCCCCCCAGGGCACCCGTATGCACCCCGGGACCCGTGCGCATCCCGCACACGCGTGTGCACCCTTGGGACCCCGCGACGCGTGGGGGCACCCGGCTAGGCGCGCGCGCCCGCACACGCGTGTGCACCCGGACATGTGTGCATCGCACCACGCGTGCGCACCCTGCTACATGTGCATCGCACCAGGCGTGCGTGCCTGCACACGCGTGTGCACCTGGACATGTGTGCATTGCACCACGCGTGTGCGCCCGGACACGTGTGCACCCTGCTACGTGTGCATTGCACCACGCGTGTGCACCCGGACACGTGTGTGCACCCGGACACGCGTGTGCACCCTGCTAGGCGTGCACACCCCGACACGCGTGTGCACCCTGCTCCGTGTGCACCCGGACACACGTGCATTCGGACACGTGTGTGCATCGGGACACGCGTGTGCCCCCGCCACGCGCGCCCGGCCCGGCTCGCTCTTCCGCCGCGGTGCCTTAGGACAGCCGAAGGAACAGCCGGCGGGACAGGCGGAGGGACAGGCGGAGGGACAGGCGGCGGGCGCCCGCCGGGACACGCCACAGACACGTCTGCACAGAAGACACGAGAACCGCCGCCCCGGGCAGCGCGCCGGAGGCGGTTCGTTAGCGCTAACGAGGACGGACGCCGGCCCGCCGGGCGCCGGGGCCTCCTATCTGGCTGGTCTGGATACCCCCGGGGGGGGCTCGGCCCCCAGCCCGGGCACCCTGACCCCCCCACCCTGACCCCCCCCAGCACCCTGACCCCTCCTCTGCACCCTGATCCCCCCCCCAGCACCCTGACCACCCCATCTGTCCCTGCACCCCCCCCCGCACTGTGACCCCCCCCATTTGCACCCTGACCCCCCCATCTGCTCCTGCACCCCCCCACACCCTGACCCCCCCCTGCACCCTGACCCCCCATCTGCCCCTGCACCCCCCCACCCTGACCCCCCCAGCACCCTGACCCCTCCTCTGCACCCTGATCCCCCCCCTGCACCCTGACCCCCCCATCTGTCCCTGCACCCATCTGCCCCTGACCCCCCCCCGCACCCACCTGCACCCTGACCCCCCCATCTGCACCCTGACCCCCCACCCTGCACCCCCCATCTGCACCCTGACCCCCCCAATCTGCCCCACCCCACCCTGCCCCTTACCCCCCCGGCCCCCCCCCCCACCAGCCGCCGCCCGGAGCCCCCCGCCCCCCCCGGGCCCGTCGCAGTGTTCAACACAAGTTTTTACATTAAAAACCTGTGCCCCCCCCAGGCCCGCGGGGCCCCCCCGCTCCTGGAGGCGATTAAACCTTTTGTGTGTGAACCGCAGCGGGCTCCGGCCTGTCTGTGCCGGGGGGGGGCAGCGGGGGGGGGGGGGGGCTCAGCCTCATACGAGACACCCGAGAATCTCCCCTCTCCGCCGGCGCCTAATTAGACGGGGGAGGCAGGGCCCGCCATGCAAATGAGCTCATTAGCATGCTAATGAGGCCTCGGCAATTCGGCGAGGTGGGGGGGGTCATGCTAATTAATTAACCCATGGTGCTAATTAGGGGGCCGCTGGGGCTGGGCCTGGAGGGGGAGAAGCAGTGGGGTCTCCCATCCGGGCCCGGCGCGGGGCGGACCCTGCTTAGCTTCGCGGCCACGGACCCCCAGCCGGGTGGGGGGTCCCGTCACTAGGACACGGTTGCTAGGATACGGTGGGAAGCTGTTGCCAAGATACAGGCCAGTTGCCAGGATACAGGCGGGAGGCTGTTGCTGGGACCGGTTGCCGGGATACAGGCGGGATACGGTTGCCGCAGCCGGTTGCCGAGTGTTGCCTTTCCCCACCCAACCGGAGCAGGGGGCGTGGCTTGTAGCCTCATTAATATGCAAATAAGGGGCGTGGCCTGTGCTGGCACCGCCCCCCCGGGCAGTGCCTCAGTTTCCCCGAAAGCCGCAGCCTTGTGTCCCCCCCCCCCCCGGGCCAGGAAGGGCCTCAAGCCCCGGCCAACTCATCACACGTGTGGGGGGGCCCCGGACACCTGGGCCCCTTCCCGGGGTTGGGGGGGTGAAGGTCCCGGGTGGGGGGGACACCTGGGCCCCTTCCCGGGTGGGAGGTGTCTAGAGCCACGTGGAGGGGGGAGGAAGGGGGGGGGCCCAGGACGCCTGGGTCCCTCGTGGAGGAGGTGTCCAGAGCCTCCTTGGGGGGGGGGGGGGGGGGGGCAACCCCAGACGCCTGGGTCCCTGGCCCCCCCCCCACAGCCGGGCACCACCCGCACGGCTTCAGGGTGGGGTCTGCTCTACGCCGACAACAGCACCTGGAAGGGACCCAGGCGTCCGAGCCCCCCCCCCAAAACCACCACGCCGGACACTGTTTTTTCTCCAAAAAGGAAACCTGTAATCTCAACCGCGGCCAAGGGGGGGGCCCGGGCGCCTCCGCCCACCCCGACACTGCAGCGTTACAAAACGACAATATAAATAGCTTCATTTAAAAAAGAACAAACGGGAGGAAAAAAAAACCCCAAAAGAACAAAATTCCGGTTGCGGAACGAGGGGCAAACTGACCCCCCCCCCCCAAAAAAAATCAGTAGTTTCGGCCCGGGCGGAGGCCCGCGGCCCTGGGGGGGGGCGGTGAGGGGCTGTAGTGTTTGGGCCCGCGGCATCCCAGACACCCCCCCCCGAGCCGCGATAGAAAAGCAGATTAAAAGAAAAATAAAAGAGAAATAAAAGACCCGAGATGCCTCAAACGGCCCCGAAACGGGCTCCGGGGTGGGACGAGGCGCCCGGGAAGGGGAAGGCACCCAGCCGCCGCGGTGCTTCCCGGCCCCGGGGGGGGGGCTGCGCCGTCCTCGCCTCCCCGCGCGGCGGCAATTAGTGAAATCGTTAAAAAGAAGCCGCTGTCACCGCGAGCCGCCGGCCCGGCCCGGGAACGCGGCGTCCCCACAGTAGTGGCACAGTCACGAATCCAGTTAGAGGCGGCGGAAAGCCGGGCACCGTCGGCAAAACGGGAGCGCCGTCGGCAAAGCCGGAGCGCCGTCGGCAAAGCCGGGGGCGAGGGGGGCGGCCGGCTCGGCGCTGCGGCCCCCCGCGTTGGCGGGCCGAGGGCGGCGGGGGGGAGCTTCACGGCGTCTCGGCGTCCTGGGCGCGCGCCGGGGCGTCTCATCTGAGCCGGTTCTGCCGCATGAGGGGCACGATGGAGGAGGGGGGCCCCGCTTTGCCCAGGAACGGGTGTTTCAAGAGTTCGGGGGCGGTGGCCCGCTGCAGCGGGTCCCGCACCAGCATGCGGTCGAGGAAGCCTTTGAGAGACGGCGAGACCTGCGGGGAGGCGGAGCGGCCGTGAGCCGAGCTCCAGACGCTTCCCGGACGGGGTTTTTCCCCGGCTCCGGGCTCTCCGGACGCGAGTGAGCCGGTCTGGGGATGCATTTCCCCCCTCCCGAGGAACCAGACACCCCCGCCGCAGCCGTTACCTTGTGCACGTTCTTGAGCTTCGGCGGCAGGTTGTCCCGGATCATCTTCATGGCCTTCAGCGGAGGCTCGTTGAAATAGGGCGGCTCTCCGTCAACCATTTCGATAACCATCACGCCCAGGGACCAGATATCCACCTGCGAGAGGGGACGAGGGGGGACAAAACCGGCTGTCATCACGGTACGAGCAGGGCGGCGGCGGATTCGGCCTGATTTTCGGCACCGGAGCCGGCGCCGAGGTCGGATCCCGGCCTCACCTCCGGCCCGTAGGGCAAGCGGGAGATGAGCTCCGGCGCCATCCAGTACGGCGTCCCCACCAGCGACTTCCGCCGCGGCACCTCCTTGTTCACTTGGGCGCAAAAGCCAAAATCGGAGAGTTTCACCTGGAGGGAAAAGGCAGCTGGTGAAAACGCCCGTGACGTTTGGGCTCGTCCCGACCCCGCTGGCGCCCCGAAAGCTTCTCCCTGTCCGTCCGAGCTCCCCGCTCGCATCCACCGCCTCCAAAATCCCCCCCGAGAGCTTCGTCGGCTCCCGCGAGGGCTTTCCGTGCTCGTGTAACGGAGCTCCCTCCCCTTCCCCGCGACGCCTCGGCTTCGAAACGAGCCTCAGCAATTAATCCGCCGTCACGTGTAATCCCTTTGGGCCTTCCAGGCGGAAAAGGAAAAAAAGAGTGAGGAAAAAAACCCACTTTGATCCGGAGTCTCGGGGAACCGCGAGCTCCTGGAAAGCAATTCCAGGCTCAAGATGTCTCAGATTAAGTTCAAACCCCGGCAGTTTGGGGCACCTCAAAGAACTGGCAGATTTCTCCTTGCTAAAGCCGCCAGCTCGCCCAAACCTTGGGAAATTGGGAAATGATCCCGGGATGGGTGAGCTGCTCAAGTGCGAGGCGCCTGGTGCTGCTTTAAAGGCTCAGGGCGCAAACGTTTCGGTGCGAACAGCGGCCCGGGGAGAAAAGCTGGCTCTGAAGCCAGCGTCTGCCTTTAAAACAGACGTCGCGCCAGCGCTGCAAAGCTGCTGGGTTGCTTTTTCCTCTTCCAGGCCGCACCTACGCGGCGGAGGAGGAGGAGCGGGGCGTTTGCGGGGTGGGGACAGCGGGTTTCCCTGCCTGGCCAGCTCTCCTCGCCCCCGCGGCGCTGCACAGGGCAGAGATTCCCGATAAACGGGACAGCGGGTTATTAAAGCGGAGAAAAACAAGATAAAATAGCAGCCGATCTGCCACCGGGGCTGCTGCGGGAGCGAGGGAGGGAAGGGCAGTGCCAACCTCGCGTCGCCCGACCGCCGGGTCCCCCTCGTGTCACCCGGTGCCACCGCGGGGACGCGCCGGGAAGGGCTGCCGCTCACCCTGCCGTCGTGCGTGAGCAGGATGGAGTCGCTCTTGATGTCGCGGTGGATGACGCCCTGCGCGTGGAGCACGGCCAAGGCCTTGAGGACGGCCAGGCAGACGGCCGCGATCTGCTCCTCGTTCATCCTGCGAGCGGGAGAGAGCTGCGGCCGCGCGTTCACCAAAACCCGCGTTTTTCGGGGCAGGGGACGGTGCCCAGCGCCTTACGGCGACCGGGGACCGCGTCCCTCTTGCCTTCTCCCCCCAAAACCTTTCGCCCTCCCGGCCCTGCTCCGCGACGTCCCCGCTGCCACCGAGTCCCCGCAGACTCCCATCCTCCAGGGCGGCTTTTTGCCCGCGCGGAGCGGGGAGATCGCCCCGGGGAAGGGGATCCGCCGCCGCCCGGCGCCTCGTACCTGGTGTGCGTGACGATGTCGGTCAAGGCGCCGCCTTCGAGGAACTCCATGACCACCCAGAGCTCGTCGGCCACCAGGTAGCTGTTGTACATCTCCACCACGTTCTCGTGCTGGTAGTCTCGCATGATCACCACCTGCAAAGCACGGCAAGGGCACGCGCTGCGGAGCGGGCCGGACGCTCGTTCGCGGCCGGACGCGCTAACGAGCTCTCATCGGCGTCCCGGGAGGATCGTGCTTTCCCGGCGGAGCAATCGGGAAGAAACGGGGCTCCTAAAAGGATCCGTCGGACCCTCCGCGGTGCCCTCTCGGCCGGCCTACGCCGAAAACGAGCCGCGCCGCCGCCGTACCTCGTTGAAGAGCAGCTCGCGGCGCTGCTGCTTGCGCAGGTCCATCTTCTTGACGGCCACCAGCTTGCCGCTGCTCTTGACGGTGGCGATGCAGACGATGCCCGTGGAGCCCTCGCCGATCTTGATGAAGTTGTCCAGGTAGGCGCGGGGGTCGCCGGGATCCACCACCATCTGCAGGGCGGCCCGGAACTGCTCGTGGGAGACGCGCTGGGGCTCGCGCTGCGGCGAGCGGGGCTGCGGCGGGCCGGCGGCGGGTGCCGGCGGGGCGGCGCGGGCCAGCTGGGGGTCCGAGGCGTGGGGGCTGAGGCCCGGCGCGGGCGGCTCGGGGTTTTTGGCGCGCGGCGGGCCCGGCGGCGGGGCGCGGGAGGAGCTGCCGGGCGCCGAGCTCACGGGCCCGTTGGATGCCGCTTCCTGCGGTCGGCCTGGCCTGTGCTCTGCCTAAAAGAGAGGAAAAAAAGAGGGGAAAAAGGAGGAATTGGTTAGTGAGCTAAGCCGCAGGGGAGCGGGGAGATCACGCCGGCCGGTGCCTGCCTCCGCTCCGTCCCCAAACAGCCGGGAGCCGCGTCCTGCCAAGCGAGCGCCCGCGGAGACGCCAACGCCATTGCAAGAAAGAGTCGCATCAGACAGGCCGAAAGGCGACAGCGGGAAAGCTCGGAGACCGCGGAGGCCCGGAGACCCCGGGACGGTGCCGCGGGAGGATGCGGCAGCGGGAGAGCGAGCGGCAAAGCGAGGGGCAGGAGACGGAGCGGGGCCCGGAGCAGAGTGTCCGGCGAGCCGCTGGCGGAGCTGCTTCGGAGCCGGGACAGCCACAGGGCTCGGAGCTGGGACGCCGGAGACCCCGGCGGTCTTGGAGCGCCCCGGATCCCGCGGGCGTCCGTCGGAGCGAGGACGCCCGTCGGGCGCCGGCGGAGGAGAGCGACTGCTTTTTCGAGGAGGCGGAAAAAAAGCTCCCAGGAGCTGCGCGGCCGGGGAGGGAGCCGCACCAGGAGGATCGGAGCCGAGCGGGGAAGCGGGGGGACCTTTTACCTGTGAACCTGCGCCCCTGCCGGGATCGGTCTCAGCCCGCGGGTAGGTATTAAAAGGCCGTCCCGTCTGCTGAGCCGTCTTCATCACCCCTTCGGACACGGGGATGTTGGGAGTCCGGATATTGGGCCCGGAGAGCGGGCGCTTGTCCCGGGGGGACTGCGGGCTGGTCTCCGCCGCCGCGTAGGAGGATTTGGGCCGCTTGTCGGAGGCGTCGGCGCGCTCCCGCCGCACCACGCGCTCGGCCGGCTCGCCGTGGGTGCCGTCCGCGGGGCCGTCCCGCTCGGGCGGGCGGCCTCTGCCGTCGGCGGGGGGTTTGGGATACTCGGGAGGAGGCGGCCGGCCGCCGGGAGCGGGTTTTCCGCCGCCGTCCTGCCCGCGGGGCTGCTGCGGGTGGGCGCGCTGCTCCTCCCTGGCCCGGTGTTTCTCCTTGCCCTGCTCTAGCTTGGCCCCGTGGCGGCTTTTCTCCTTGCTCCGGCCGGCGTCCTCGGGAGGTCGGGCTTTAGCCGGGCCCTCGGAGAGGCCGTTCTCCTGGTAGAGCTGGTCGCGGCGGGGCGGGAAGGGGGGGCTGTCCCTGCGCAGAGAATTGGAACGGGACACGGACATGTTCTCAAACTCGTCCAGCAGCCAGGTCAGGGAGCCGTCCTTGGCGGCTTTGTTCCCCCGAACGATGGTCTTTGCGCAGGACACGGGACGGGAGACGGACAGGAACAGAAACACAACAAAAAGAAAAAGGGAAACAGAAACAAAAACAAAATAATAATAATAATAATAATAATAAAAAAATGAAATGCCTGGGTGGGTGACAGGGACACGGGGGGGACGGCTTGCACAGACGGGACACCGGGGACAGGATGGTGCTTGCTCTGCCTACGCTGTTAAAGCAGCCGATAAATCTCTCCGCTTTCCGCACGCCGCCCGGCTCCGGCGCCCCGGGAAAGGAGCTGCGGCCCGGCCCCCTGCCCCGGGCAGCTCCGCTCAGCCCCCGGCTTGTCCAGGTTCGGGGTTATTTGGTGTTTTCCTGGCAAAACGCCTCCGGAAAGCCCGGGGATGCTTTTTACCGGAGGGGTTTGGCGTGAGAGCCGGCTCCTCCGAAACTGCATCGCCTCCGAATCCCCGACTTTTGCAGCAAAGGCGGCCGCGGCTCCCCGTGCTGCGCCCAGCCGCCGGCACAGGACCTTCGCGGAGGTTTCTGAGTACCGGCAACCCCAAAATAACCCTGCAGCGCCGGAGAGCGGCATAATTTAACCTTTTCGGAGGGGGACGGTCCTCCCGCTGCAGCAAGGGGGTCGGGCGAGCGACAGCCCCGCCAAATCAGCGGTGCCACTCGCTCTCTGCACCGGCCAAGGGGAGAAAACGGGGCAGGGAAGGGGAAGCCGCAGCCATTTCACGAGCCCACAGCAACGGATGGGGTTTGGCCACCACCTCCGAGCGCTCGGAGCCAAAGCGGGTGCCCAGGTGGGCGATTTGCACCTTCTTCCACCGTCTCGGCGCAGGGGCCCAAGGCGCCGTGAGAGCAAAAATCACCAGCTGCTAAAAGCCGGAGCCGTTTCCCCTGCAGCCTGGGGCGAATCCGTGTTTTTAGCCGGGCCAGCGCAATGCGGAGGAGGTTGGAGCGCTTCCAGCGGCATCTCCCGCTAAACGAGAGCCGCGGACGCCCCGAGCCACGGTCAACACCGGGACGACTCGTTCTACGGTCTCGTTTTCCGGTATTCCGGTTTTCTTTTTGACCGCCGCCGCGGCAGAGCCGAGCGTCACCCAGCTCGGGGGCCGCAGGGAAGACGGGCAGCGGGCCGGCTCCTTCCCCGCTCCGCCGGGGCCCGAAGCTTTCTCCAGGCACGCTCGCCCAGACGGGCTTGAAGACACTTAATCAGGGTTAAGGAAAAGCCAGGAGGGCGAGGGGTTTCCTCGCAGAGGCCCGGTTTGAAGGATGACAATGGTGGCTCGGGGGAAACAGAAGCAGCGGGGAGGGGAGGAGCGATAGGCGAAGGAGCGCGCGCCGTTTCCTTCCCCGGCGCGATGTTTCCGTGAGCTTTCCAGCTCCGGGGAGGATTTGGTAACACGAGGACGGGTGAGAGGAGCCGCAGTGCCTTTACCCTGCGGCCTGGCAGCTCGCTCCCATCCACGGGGGACAACTTGGCGGTTCCGAGCCCGCGCGGCCGGAGACGCAAGCGCTATCGCCGTCTGCGCGCTTGCGGGACCGAATAAATCACCCAGAAAGGGGGAAAAAGGGGGAAAACCCCCCCTAAGTTATCCCACCCTGGCTCCCCTCGCCGAGCGGCCGCAGCGCTCGCGGTCCCGCGCAACGCAGGCGCCTCCGGACCGCGAGCCGAGCCGCGCCGGCCTCGCCGGGAGCAGCCCCGCGGCGGAGGCGCCTACCTTCTGCGAGCCGTGCTGGATGGCGGTGATGCAGCCGGGGTCCACCAGCGGCTTGGGCCGCTTGGCCGACTCCTCGATGATGCCCTGCCATTGCCGCGGCAGCCCCGTGAACTTCTGCTCCTGCTGGTCGTAGCCCGTGTGGACGCGGTGCTCGAAGTTGGAGGGAGCGGAGATCTCGAGGCGCTTCTTCTTCTTGCTGAACATGGTGAGGTCGGCGAGGAGACCTGCGAGACGGAGAGAGGGGCGAGAAAATGAAGCGGGGAGGAGGGAGGAGAGGGAGGCATCGCGCCGGAGACGGCGGCGGGCTGCAAAACGCATCTCCCTCCTTTAGGAACTGACCTTATTCTCTGGAAAAATAATTACCCGCCGCGCACCGGCTGCCGTGCCAAAAGGAAACACCTTTAGCCCCCGCGAGCCCGGCGCGGATCCGACCTCGTTCGCAGCCCGTGAGCCGGGCCGGCCTCCGCTGAGGCTGCTTTCGCAGTTCCCAGCTGGATTTGCGATCGCCCAGCCTGCGTCCTAATTAATTTGAATTAACGACACTCTCGTGGCCGGCACGGCTCCGACAGCAGGACTCAGGCTGGGGGCAAATGCTCGCGGCTGGCACAGAGCCTCCAGCGGGGGGTAAAAATAATAATCCGAGGGGTAAAAGCTCCTGAGAAGGGCAGAGAAAACAGGACTTGAGGAAACCCAAGTCCTCCGTCGCCCCGCGTTTAACGTGGCCGGCGGGGACCCTTTCGGTCGCTGACTCTCCCGTTAAACCCGCTTATTCCCCACTCTCCGCCGCGGCTTTTTACACCTTCGAAGACCCAGTCGGTCTCTGCTGAGTCTCCTCCAGGTTTAGAGGCACCGAGCATCCGACACTGCCGGATCCCGGCGCTCGCAGACATTTCGCTGTCGTTTCCTCCTGCCTTGCACTAATGCTCCAAAATTTAAAAGCTAAGCCCAAACCTCCCGCAATTAAAAGCTAGATTTAAAGAAAAATGAGGTGCAAAGAGGAATAAATTTGGGGGTGATGAGTTACGTGCGCCAGGCGGGAGACGGAGCTGGCAGCGAAGCCGGTTTGGTCCACGCGGAAACCATGGCACTTTTCAGAGCTCGGCGCGTTTTTGTTCTGCTCATGAGCCACGCGGGACCGGGGAGAGAATATTTGCTGCTTTTCCTAGAAAAACCAAAATGGATCAGCAAAAGCAGCCTGCAAATGGTTTCTAATAAATTTGCGGATTCGCTCAGAGCCGGGCTGGAAATGGCGGCTGGAAACGGCGGCTGGAAACGGCGAATCCCGGACAGATCCGTCCGGCTCTGCCGCGGTTTCACGACAAAAGCCGGGTGCTGCGGCAGTGAGGCCGGGTGAGCTCCGTCCCGGCAGCTCTCCCCGCCGTCGGGGGAGCGTTTCGGGCTCCCGGCGTGGGACGAGGGGCTTCGTGGGTCCGAAGCCCGGCACTGCCTTGGCAGAGGATGTCCGGCCCCAGGGTGGACCCCCGGCACGGTTTTCCCTCCCATAAACAAGGCGGCGGCGCACAATGGAGCCTTGTTTACGCCGCCCGCATCCTTTCGGGCCCGGCAGCGCTTCAAAGCGCCGGCAAAGCCCTCCCCGAACGAGGCAAGCGCGCCTGAAAGCCGGCTTGCACCCGTCGCGGCTTTCGGGTTTGCTCGGCGCAGCCCTCACTGCAAATATAATCGGGATTTGTAAGAAAAGGAGAAGAAGCAGCTGTGCTTTCCAGCTGTTTCCACGCATTTTTGATGACCTGCCTGTCGGCTTCTCCTCCTGCGCGGTGCAAAAAGGGAAGAGAAGCAGGCTGGACCCACCGGAGCCCGGCTGTGATGCCGGCAGAAGCCGTTGGCACGAGTCTCGGGGAAGATCAGCGCTTCGTTCGCCTTAACCTGAAGCGTGAAAGCATGCTCGGCTTTTTTCCCCTTTAGAAATCGCTCGGGTTTTAACGAAAAAGAGGGGAAAAAATAGAAATTCTCCCCAAATTCCCTCTGCAGGGGTATTCAGGGCATGAAACTGAGCTCGCGGGACAGCAAGGCCGCGCACAGATCCACTTTCCAGTCGCAGGGATGAGTAACGGGAAGGAGCCCAGTGGCGGCTGCTCCTGCCGCATCCCGGCTCCCCGACGGCAGCAGAAAACCCAGTTTTTTCCAATCCAGGACGGGGAAGCAGGAGAGGGAGACCAGTCGGAGGAAAACCAGCGTTTCAGGCTGCTCTTTAAGGCCCGTTCGAGCCTTTTGCAGCTCGGGGTGCAGGCAGGAACGATCCTCGGGAAGAGCTCGCCGCAGAGGGAGCCGACGTGAGCGCGCACCTCCGCTCCTCTCCGCTCACGGGGCTTTCCCTGCCTTCGGGTGCCGATCGCAGCGGTTTCCTTCCATTTTAAAGCCTCCTCAAGCTGCTTCCTACCCGGCGCAAAACTTCACAGCTGCCGGCACCGTTGCTGCCTCCGCGCAGGAAATCGCAGCTGCAAAACCGTCCCGGGGGACGCGGCCTCCGCCGAGGCGGCTCGGGAGATTCGCCTTCCCGCCCGCTAGTTTTCTTAATAAATCCCCAATCCGTTAAGCAGAGGGAAGGTCCCTCTCCGCCCGGATGCCTCCGTCGTGGTTTTTATCGCCCCTTTGCAAGCGGGGAAGCGCCCTCGAAGGCTCCCGTCGCGTTTTGCACCACCAGCACGGGCAAAAGCATCACCAGCACGTGGCCACGGCGGCCCCGCGGCTCCGTCCCACCGCGCACGAAGCAAAATTTCAACTTACGGGCTCTGCTCGCCGAGGCCGAGTCCGGACGGAGCTCGGCCAAATCCTGCCGGGGCCGGCGGCGGGACCCAGCTTTCGCCGCTTCGTTTAATTAGTCAGCCATTAACGAACGCTTTTAGCTGCCCCAGATAAACAACGCGGGGCAGATACTCTCCTGATTTCTGGGTGCACATCGGCAGCGTTTTAGTGCTGGCTGGGAATTTCCTAGTGCCTCTAAAAATATATAATAAAAGAAGAGAGGAAAAAAATTGATTTAAATTGAGATGTCAGATAAATCCCCCCTGAGAGGGAGATCAGGGTTTTAATCGGCAGCATCCCGCTCGCCCATGGAGGAGGATCCGATTTCAGCTCGAGGCTCCGACGAGCCTCCCCGCGCCAAATCCCTTGGCTGAAAATCGCTGGGGGGAAAAAAGATGATGAAGGCAGGGCGTCGCTCACCTTCGCCATCCTCCTGCTTCCCGCCGGCCGAGCGGAGCCGGGGAAAACCCGCCGGGATTAAAGGCAAGGGGGAGCCGAGAGCCCAGGCGTCTTGCAGCAGTGCAGCTCTGCCCGCCGGCACTTCCCTCCCCGCCGTGCTCGCTCCGCCGGCTCGGCGCGCTTCACGGCTCGCGCCCGGAGAACCGGTTGCACCGGGTTCACACGAGGAAGCCGGGGGCTTTTCTCGCCCTTGCCGCCTCCCGAGACGCTCCGGCGGGGAGAGCGGCCCGGCTGAGCCCTGATGCCGGTCTCACCTGGGTCTCCGCAGCCAAAACTCGCTTTTCCAGGAGCGGGTGGCCGCCGCGACGCTCCGGGAGAAGGAAAAACCCCCGAAATGAGGAGGAAACCAAACCAGGGGAGCGTTTTGCTGCCTGGAGCCATGGAGGGGTTAAAGCGAACTTGCGGGAAGCAGCATGGCTCCGGGTGGACGGGGAGCATCCGTCCTCGGACCCGCGACAGTCCACGGCGTCGGAAACAACGAGGCTTCGACATCAGCGGGCGGCTTCGCTCTTCTCCATCCTTAGCTCCAAAGAAAACGCGGGAATGGGCCCAATTCTCTAGCGAACCTCGGGAACGAGCTCGGGAAAGCTGCTCGGCGGTGCTGAGCGAGCCCGAAAAAGCCAACAGCATGGAAAAAAAAAAAGAAAACGTGGCATTTTTAGGTCTCGGAGGGCATCAGGAGGCTCCCTTGGACGATCTCACCGCCAGCCGGAGAGGTCCACGTGGGGAAACACACGCTCGGAGGAGCCAAATCCCGCTAATGGAATAGGGATTTCTCCTGAAATACCGGAGCATTGCCCCAAAAGCGAGCAAGGAGGCGGCGCCGTGCAGAAAACGGGTGCTTTGGGGTTTTTTTTTTTTGCAAAGCCCGACGCGACCGCCTCCAGCGCGGCGCTGCCGTGAGCGGCTCGACGCGATCCATCGCCTCGGGAGCCGAACGGGCTCGAGGTTGCGCTTCAGCGCTCGGCGGGTTTCCTCGCTTCATCTTTCCGGAGAGGAGAAAAAGCGAAAGCGGAGAAACTTTAAAACCCTCCGATTTAGACGTCTGAGCGCTGCTGCGGCTGCACGAACACACCAGCTGCTCCGTTCGGCTGCCAGGAGCAAGAAGAGCCCCCAGCAGCGACGTTGAAGCCTAAAAACGCGCTAATTAATTCGCGGGAAGATAAAAGCGCATCGAAGGCCTAGCGCCGTCCCCCAGGTCTTCTCGCATCGTAACGAAATTTGAAAAGCACGCGTCTTGCTGAGCCTAATATTTCCTAAGCCTGCAGCTCGCTTGCTTGCTCAGTGCCCTCTAATTAAGGCCGTGGCGCTTCGGGAGCGCGTCTTGGGAGCGCCTCGGAGATCCAAGTGGAAGGCTTACCTCTGAAATCCAGCTATTCCCATCGCTTGTCCATAGCACAAATGGAAGCAGGTTTTGGCTTCTTTTTGTCCCAAGTTTTAAGATATCAGTCAAAAAAATATGAAGTGGATAGAGGGGGATGTCCTCCTCCGGAGCCGGCCGCGGCTCATCGCATCCCGATCCGCAAACCGCACGTTAACGGAACCGGCGTGTTTCCTCCCGTCCGCCGGCACCATCGGCCTCGTCCTTCCGCTTCTCTGGCGTCTTCCTCGCCGACAGCCTCCTCTTGCAGCAGTTTGGGCTGTCGGACGCGAGGAGCCGCCCTGAAGAGTGTCTTCCCCGCTTCAAACAGCAATAAATCCTCTTATTTACCCAAATTGCCCCCGTCGTCCTGACGTCGCAGCTATTCACAGCAAAAGAAGCGTCAGCTCCGGCGAGGAGCAAAGGTTGGCGGCGCGAGGGTTAAGCCAGAGCTTAACCCTCCAAAAATATTGTTTCGGAGCTGTGCAAATACAACGCCTCGCTGTTTCCATAAGCACGCGGCGCTGGGCAGAGCGGCGGCAAAGCAACGCCGCGCTGCCCAGAGCCAAAATAGTTATCAGCACACACACGAGAAGAAAAGAAAAAGGAATCGGCCTCGTGAGCAGTTTTCTTAGCAGCAAACGCCTCCGACAGCCCAGCTCTCCCGGGACGTTCGGCGTCGGAGCGATAAACGCTTATCTAATCCTCGTTTCTCCCCTTCCGCCAGCCGCCGGCATCGCCCCGCGATGACTCAGTGTTTAAGCAGAGCTGGAGGAGGAAAGGGACGGAGGAACGCAGCTTCCTGGGATCCATTCCCAGCTCTCCGCAGCGGCAAAGTCGCCTCCCCGTGCTTCGGTTTCGCCTTCGGCACGGCGGGGTCATAGTGACGTATCCGAACGGAGGAGGATCGTAAAGGGCGCCGAGGGCTTCGGAGAAAAGGCGCTCGAGACCCGCAGGCTGTTCGGACAGCAAAAGGATCCAGGCTTCCCGCAAAACTAGCCGCCCCGCTCGAAAACCGGTACGGGAGGAGGGGTAAAAAAAGAAAGCAGATTGGATTTTCAAACTGAGTGACATAGGTTTCCATTTGGAAAGAATCTCAGGCACGCGAGGGAAAAAAATAGGTAATAATAATAAAAAGTAGGTAATAATAATAAAAATAATAATAAAAAACCTTAAAATAAAAGCCCGAGCGGAGCTGCTGGCTCACTTGTACCTTTTCCCCCGGTTTACGACGTACGCTCACCTTCGGGCGCCGATGCGGAATTGCACCTTCTCCGCCAAAGCGTCATCAAACTGGTTTTGGCTCAATCCCCCCGGCTTCGGGCAAGAAGAGACAGTCGGCGCAGAAACTCCTTCCAGCATTCGGAGCCGGTTTCTTCACTGCCGGAGCGCGATATCGCGCAGAAACGGGCCGGCTCCTTCCCTTCCCCACGGACGCAAGCTGTGCCATGAAGCGCGAGCTCCGACTACCCTTATCGCGGTTCCTGGAGATATGGGCTCAAGCCCTGCCGAGCACGTTTCTCCCTTGGAAGCGGGATTAACTGCACGCTCTTTTAGCGCCTCGGCGGGAGTGTCCCGGCGGGAGACTAACCGCTGCGGGAAGGACGAGCGGATCGCAGCCCTGGGCACTCGGGGATAATTCAGGCGGAAACAAAATTTGGAGCCAGTTGGAATTAACAGGCCAAGCTCGTTGCTAAGTGGAGACGAGGCACTGCAGCCCCTCAGAGGCGCGCGGCCTTCGGAAGGTCCCGCAGCGACTTCCACGGAGTTTATAAAACCGGCTCCGGAAAGGAAAGGAGCTCGGAGCAGGTTCTGCTGGAGACTTTGCCTAGAACTGCAGGAAAATCACGTTGGCTAAAAGTTTTGTGGGAAAGAAAGCGATTTTGGAGGTTCGACCGCTTCGCGTAGATTCAGAAGTTCTCAGATGGGATGGCCAGGAGGAAATTCCTGAAGTCACGGCTCTTTCAGCTCTTGCAGGTTGGTCTCCGGAGCAAGGAAGAACCCAAAATCCTTCGGGAAAAGCCCTCAAATCGTCGGCAATGAGCTCACGTACCTGGGGGCCTCGAGCCGAGATGCGAACCCGCGCTTCGCTAACCGGACCTGACATACGCCTCCAGAAGCCCCGACGGCTCGGCCGCGGCGGCTGCGGGCACTCGGCTTCTCCGGGGCCGCGACGTGGCCCTGCTCCGCGCCGGGCCGCTCTTCCCGGCTCAAAAAACATTGGCTAAAGGCAAAACCTTGAGAAAAATATCAGTGGTAGCAACGACACCAGTGCAAAAACCAGTCTAAAATCTAAAATCAGGCAAATCCCTTCCCGTTCCGCACCTTGAAATACAAGAAAAGTGCTTTTAATTACAAAGGATATTATTTTAATGCAGGAAACACAGATTGCACGTCCTTTTTGGGGTCTCGGGAAGCGTGAGCAGCTTAACAACCAGTGTGGAAAACCTCATAAAGACAAACTCAGCACCGGGAGTTAGGGAACAACCGTCCCACCAGCCGATGAGCTGTTACGTGCGACTCATCCGCTTGCAGCGGGGTTAACCAAACCCCTGAAATGAAGCTTCAAGTGGAAGCCAAACTGATTAAAAAGCCTCCCAATTTACATCCGACGTCGCCTCCTCCTCCCCGTCCACGCCGGGCAGACCCGAGGCCCGAACAAACAGGTTTCTCCGCGTTCAGCGATCGCTTTGGTCACGGCTGGAGGAGTCGGACTCGGTCTTTATCCGGGAGCTCTTCTTCCCCCCTCCAACTCCTTAACATGGAGTTAAACCGCCGGGGAAGTGAACCGGATCCGCCAAGGTTTCCCCCGTCAGCCAGGATGCTCCGATTCTTCATCAACGGATCTAATTACGTTAAAAAATAAATGAGGGCGCGCGCAGCTCGTGACCAAACCCCGCGAGCGCTCACGCGGGCTCAGAGCCACCCTGCTCCGACCACACGACCGCCCGGGTCCGACAAGGGATGGATTCACCTCCCGGGGCTCCTTAGTCGGGCGCGGGAGTCTCCGCTCTGCTCCACAGTGGCAAAAGGAGGATAATCCAGAAGGAGCCGCGCAGGGAGGTCACCTCTCCACCTGGAGACGGTGCCATTAGGAACCAAGAGCTTCGAACAATAAATAACCACAAACAGAGCCAAAGTCCCTTTCGTTTACGCACAGCCACTCTCGCTGTCCCGGCAGCCTCGGAGGGGAATTACTAGTAATGATGATTTTAATGTAATCTGGCAGCAGTTTGCGCTTCTAAACACGACTTGGGCTTAAAAATCCTTAGGGAGGGAGAAGGACTTGGGGTGGGCGACCTCCTCCTCCGCTTCAAGGGGAGACGGGTCCCTGCGTGAATCCAAAACAGCTCCGCTGGAACCGGAGACTCAGCGAGAGGGGACAAATCGGCCCCAAATCTTCCAGACTCCTAAATCCAACGTTTTTATGGTTTGGGAGACAAATCCGCCGTTCGTTTTATCGGTGGGGTTAAGAAGCGGCAGCCTTGGCGCTGCCACCACCTCCTCCGGCAGCGGGAGGAGGACATCAAGGCTGGGTTACCACGTTTCCGCTGCCGGCACGAACCAGCCTGGCTGGATTTTGGAAAAATACTGTTGCGGAGCTCCGGGAGGTGGGGTAGACTGTCAACAGGCACCCCACAACAAGCGCGGCGACGGGAACGCCGCAGGAGCCAAGCCGACGTGAGCATTTGTTGAATTTATCTCCCACCGCGGCAGCTCTTCCGCACCAGCGTTCCCGCGAGAGAGAAAGGAGGAGTGTAAAATCCCTCGGAGGGATTTTACAAGGTGACAACGTTGTTATCGGCTGAAGTATTTGTCACAGGGAGGAAAAAAACCACCAGTACAGTCGCAAGCACAAACCCAGGGCCTCCCCTTCGGTGACAGCGAGACGGGGACGCTTCGCAGACCCTGTTCTCCGTGTGTCTCCGGCGGTGTCCCAGGTGCTGCCACTGTGGTCCACAAAAGCAGCTAAAACACCTTGTTAAAGCCATCCCAGGCAGCAGACGCGCTTCTCCGGCTGGGATCGGCTATCCGGCGGGACGCGAGAGCCGTGCTGGCGTGGCTTCCGAGGGCAGGCGGTCCGAAGGGAAAGGACAGCTCAAAAACAGCAAGAAAAGGCGCGGAATCGGGAAATCTCAGCTCTCAAGCTGCCCTAAACAATGCCATCAAGATACATACATATATATATACATACATATATATATATGCATATATTATATGTACGTATCTCAACCCACCTCAAAGCACCATTTCCAGACCGCTACCGGCCATAAGTACACGAACGACTGAGCTGCTCGGACACCAGAGCCACGAGAGCCAAATTCCTACATTTTTATGTCCTTTCCCTATAGGACCAGGTGGTTTTACGGCCCACGACCGCTGAAAGTTCATTTTACTGCAGCTTTGTGACCCCTGAGGAACGGACACGGCTCCTGCGGCGTGAGGTTTCCACCGAGATGGGAACTGCCGGGGCCAGGGAGCGGCGAGGCATGCGAGGAATGCGAGCGCGAACCGGCACGGGCATCTCCAGTTATCCCACCGAAGCGGTGCATTAATTACGGGCGCTCGGAGAGCTCGGCTTTCGCCCCGGCCCTGGGGCTCCGCGCGCTGCAGGCCGGGAGGGCGACAGGATTTCGGTGTCGCAAGGTGATTTCAAGGAGCGCTTCCAGGCCGATGATCCGTCAGCGTCTGGCTGTCGTACGGCGGCTCGACGCAGCTTCAAGAGGAGCAGGAAGAAAAGCAGACGCTTTTTTCTGCACTTTACAGGCAAAACTCGAGCTCCAGGGTCCAAACTCGTGGCTGCACCAAGAGTATTTTCCATCCTGAAGCGATTCTTTACTGCTGGGCTGCCCTTAAACTCAGCCACCTCAGCACAACACGCTCCTCGCAGGGATGCTCCCGAGTTTCCCTCTTGCGGTTTGCTATTTTAACCAGATCAGGGAAAAAAGAGAAATAAAACGCAACCTGCTAGAGGAAGATGTGCGCAGAGGCAGCGAGAGTGCAATCGGACAGCACCCTGCGCCCCTTTTTCTATTTAACATCCCCCCCCAGGAACGAGCGGGATGTTAAATAAACCGTAACAGGGCCGATAGCAGCCGAGAAGTCAATTTATGTTCCGGCAAGCGATTACCATTCGGTGCTAATTAAACTGCAAGCTGATTAGCCGAGTAAAACCTTTAATTAGCCCCTTACATCATTTACGAAAATTATAGCTCGTTCGCACTGGGTAAGCGCGCGGCGTGGGGGAGGAAGAGCGGAGCAAGCACAGTTCAGAAGAATTACGCTTTCATTACGCGCAACTTCATTAGAGAAAATAGTCATTATTTAAACGCACAGATTCACCCCGAAGCCGGTAAAGCCTAAAACACCGACGCGGCGGCCCGACCTCGGCTGACGGATGAGCCTGCTTCGCCAGCTCCGTTGGAGGAATCAGCCAGTGGGATTATTTGGGCTAAGAAACCATTGTTTTAGTCTCAAAACCACTCCACGCGCCAGAACGGGTAGTTTCTATTAAGCCTGGGGAAAGAACGTGGCTTCTGCTTGGGGGAAAGGGAAAGAAAATCGAAGAAAACAGCAAATCCTTCAGAATGCATCACGCCGGCGGGGAAATCCGCTTTGAAACGCGAGCTGCTGCGCAGAGCCGCCTCCGAAACACTAAACCCGCCACGGTTCAGTTCCTAAACATCCTGCCCGGCCTCTGCTGAGCTCCAGGGACATCAGCTTTCGTTAAATAAAAATGCCGCCGCTGTAATTAGGCTGTGCGGAAGCCGCAGGAGGTCCCTGGGATTTCTCCCGGAGCCGGGGAAGACGGCGGCAGGGATGGATCTGCCCGGCTCCCGCGGCGGGAGCGACCCGTCCCTCCACGGCGGAGCGGAGCGTGTTAACGCGACCTGAATTGCAGCCATCCCCGGTTTTGGGGAATCGCATTAATTACACCGGCTGCTTCCCGAGGAGAAGATCCCGGAATCGGGATCCAGCCCCGGCTGAGCTGACTCGGCCCTCGCAGCTTTTCTCAGGAAGAGACGGCTCGTCTTCCCTGCAAACTGGGCCGAGACGGGAGCAAGCGCTGCCCTCATCCGCACCCCGGATCGTGAGCGGGGCTGGTCATCAGCGCGAATACCTGCGGGCTGCCCGTCTCGGGGGGAGTTTTACTCTGTTGCTTTTAAAGACGGGACAAAAATCGGCTCCCAGCTAAGCAGGGGAAGCAAGGAATCCGGGAAAATAAGGAAACGCAAAGCGGTTCCCTGCGGAGCGGGGAATACACCTCCTTCCCTCCCATCCCCTCTTCCTCCTCCGCCAGCCGCCCGCGAGCTCGTGCGTTATTTATCCGAAAAGGCAGGTGCCGAGGAATCGAGTCTGCTGCGCAAAGGGGAACGCGGTAGGAGCACGTTACGTACGTGTGCTCCGGCGCTGCCACCTCCCAAACCCCGTCCTCCTCAAAGCCGAGCACCTTTCGCGTCCGATCGCTTCCCTCCCCTCCCCGTGCTGCGTTTCTGCCCTTCCCGGGCTGCTGCTCCCACCTGGGAACGTCGGACCACGAGGAAAGTTCGGGTCTCGACGGGACCCGCTGCCAGCGTCTGGCCCGCGGCGATCGCTGCTCGGGGAAGAGCGGCCTGGCCCCAACGCCGGCACCCCGAGCTCTCGCCCGGCCGCGGATCCGAAGAAAAGCCCCAAGACGCCAAACCTTTCGCCCGGAGTCAGCGGTACGCACTGGCCGCGGAGACCCGGGAACTCGCTCCCCGCGCCGGCACGACCGCAGTCGCCGCACGCTAACGTACAGCGACGTTTGTGTGTTTTCCCCCCCCTTTTTACTATTCAATAATCAAAACAAATAGAGGCATTTGTCTCGGCGCCTGGGCGGGTTCGGACTCTCCCACTCTCCGCACGGACGAGGAGTGGCGAGGCACTCCCTGTCCGGCAGCCTACGGGGCCATTAATAAAATATCTCCCCCCCGAAAAGAAAAGCAGCAGCGAGAGGACGGGAAGAGGAACCTGATCCCGCTGCAGAGAGAAGCCGCGCGACGCGAGGGAGCCCGCTGGTCTAGCAAAGACCTCGGAGCATCCCGCAGGTGGAACCTGTTTCCAAACACAATTCCGACTGGGAACGTGTGTTTTAAAACACCAATAACATCCCAAAAAATCGTCCTCGGCGAGGCAGCGTCAAGCGAGTTGGCAAACGCAACCTCTGACTCGTAACTGGAGATGGCACAAAGCGCACCAAGGGGTCTGGAGCAAAACCCCGTGGCTTTTTATTTCCACAGAGCCAGCTTCCTTCTGGCAGATTCGATAAGTGCTGGCAAAATAAATGTCACCTCTGCGCATGTAAATAAAGATAACCGGTCTCTGGAAAACATCTGGGCACTCGGATCGGCACGGAGGGAAGGGAGCAGGGCGCGCGTTTCCATCGAACGGAGGTGAAACGTAACCCGAGCGGGCAGCGATCGTTATCACGCCGGTCTCTACACCGGGAAGCGCGGCGGTTATTTCAGCACCAAAATATTTGCTGGCGGGTTATTTGGGAGCGCTGAGTGGTACCTGATCAGCAGGCCGAGGAGGTTTCTCTGAAGAGTTACAGGTCAGAAGTGTTTACTGGAATACGACCGACGTCGGCCGCGGATTCGCACAGCCTCGCGTTACGACTCCGCGGTGTTTCACGTATTTCTACGTGGAATTTAGACGCCGTTTCCAGAAAGCCTCCCTCAACCTGTGCAGGGGAAAATAAATAAATCTAACAGGTTTATTTCTTAACCAGAAAGCAAGACACTTTCCTTAAAAGGCTGCCAGGATTAGTTAATGTTTTTACTGGCAGCAAGCAGCTAATTCTTTGGCTCCTATTCAAACTTTGTTTGGGGCTTTATTTCAAAAGCTGCTTTTTTCCTTGGGCTCTCCTACGGTTGGCCGTATCCTCCCTACAGCCACACTCTACAGCTGCGTATTCTCAATAAACCCAATTTGCAGATATTCACAAGCCCGTTGTGCAGGATGCTGTCGAACCCCGTAACACGCCCAGTTCATTGTTGCAAAACTAATTTGCAGCGAAAACGTAACTAAAAAGTAATTCTGGAGTTTTTCTGGTTTTATTCCGCAGCTTTGCTTCAACAAAGCATTATGCTCAATGCGAAATAACAAGGCAAACGCAGCGCAAGATGCACCAGCCTCGTCTCTGGTTAAATTCAGCCCGGCGAACCGGTGGGCACGGGGAAAACGGGTTACGCAAGCGAGTAAATCCACGGCTGAGAACTGTACCCACACTTGGCAGGCGCCGCCGGCACCGCTGCCCGTCGATTTTCCGCCCCTGGCGAGAGCAATCGGCGGGACAGAAAAACTTTCCCAGGCGCCGCTGGCACCAGCTCCGCTGCAGGGAGGCAGAGAGCGGCTGCGAGCGCAAGGAGCGGAGCGGCAGCGCGAGCCCTACGTTTGCTCAGAGAGGAGCGCCACGGGTTTTTTTTAATCCTTTCCTGTTTTTTTTTTTTATCCTTTTCTGATTTTTTTAACCTTTTCTGAGATTTTTGTTATCCTTTTTCTGCTCCCGATGTGCCAAACTGCGGCAAAACCTCGTTTTCAAGGGATATCCAGTGAGAAACACAGGAATTAGTAGCGCTGAGGCATCTCGGCTCCTGTACAACTCGCTTTCTCTGAATATCCAGCCCAAACTGGCACGAAATGCAAGAAAAAGCCCAGCCCTGGAGCTCTCCGCAGTTCAACTTGAGCATTAAAATCACCTAGATGCCAGGAAGAGAGCTGCCCCATAAACACTGATGAACATATAAAAAAAGCAAAGTACCAAGAGTAAAAATAGATGAAAACCGGGTTTCCCAGGTCCCGTCAATCACATGAAGCAACTGGGTCATCAGAAATGCCCCCGCATGCCGCTCGGCGTGCCTCGAGGGGAGCGTTCGCTCTCTCCCGAGCCCGATTTTGCGACCCCCGGGCACCAATAAACACAGCTATTTTTATTGGGAAAAAACACCAGCGTCTGCAGCACGTGCAGGCGAAGTCTCGCTCCGCTTTTAATTTACTCCCCCGTTCCACTTACTAGCAATTAGCAGCATTGCCGCTCCGGCTAATTGAAGCGCTAGATCGAGAGACATCTGCTCCTGAACACGGTCAGCGACAGCGCTGTTACCAAACACGCAGGGAAAAAAACCTGACTTGCATTTCTACGTCCCAGAGAGCCCCAGAAAAACCATCGCGCGCGAAACCAGCAGCGACAACAATCGCACTTTGCCTGATTTTCCTCCCTCGCTTCGACCTATGTTTGCGGAAGGCAAAGAGGGTTAGATGTGTTTTACAAGAGAAGCAGTGTTTGCTTCCTCAGCCTTGTTTTCCTCAGCTGCCTCAGAGTCCGACGCGGGATCCTTCGTGGATATTAAAGCATGAAGTGCCCCGAGCTGCCGTGCGGAATAAGCACTTCTGGAAAGCGGCACGCAGCAATCGGAGAGGGAGCCGCAGCGAGGAAGGATTCCCGGGCTGGACTCCCAGGCGAATTATCCCGTCCCCGTTTCCCTACCTGCGAGCGGGGGGAAATTCGTGTCCGAGTCAGCTCGGCATGCCGGGAGCCTCGGCGAGGAGATGCTGCGGGGGAAGAGGAGATTTCTGTGAGGATCCCTGCGGCTCCCGGCGATGCCTCCCAAGCCGCAATCCCGGCTATTTTTAGGGCTCGGAGGAGGGCAGAGCCCCGGTCTCCACCCTCTCCCCACCTGCTGCAAACGGCCCTTCCGCCTCGCCTCAAAATCGCACCCTGTTCCCCCCCCTCGGCCTCCCCGCAGACGAGTCCGGCACACCGGTGTTCGCCCGGCCCTGGGTCACCCCCCCGGGGGTCTCCTCCCTCCCCAGCCTCCGGCTTCACCCCCCCCCCGGGGTCTCCAGCCCTCTCGCTCTCGCCATCGGAAGGATTCAGACAGGCCCCCCCTTTCTCTCAGCCTGCTTTCGGCCCCCCCAGCTCCTCCTCAGCCCCCCCAGTGCCCCCCTTTCTCTCAGCCTGTCCTCAGCTCCATCTCCATCTCCCCCTCAGCCTCCTCTCAGCCCCCCATCTCCCCCTCTCCATCAGCCTCCTCTCAGCCCCCCATCTCCCCCTCTCCCTCAGCCTCCTCTCAGCTCCCCATCTCCCCCTCAACCCCCTCTTCTCCCCCTTTCCCTCAGCCTCCTCTCAGCTCCCCATCTCCCCCTCAACCCCCTCTTCTCCCCCTTTCCCTCAGCCTCTTCTCAGCCCTCCATCTCCTCCTCAGCCCCCCCAGTTCCCCCTTTCTCTCAGCCTCCTCTCAGTTCCCCAAACCCTCCATATCCCCCAGCCCCCATGTCCCCCCTCAGCCCCCCCAGCTCCCCCTTTCTCTCAGCCTCCTCTCAGTTCCCCAAACCTCCATATCCCCCAGCCCCCATCTCCCCCCTCAGCCCCCCCAGCTCCCCCTTTCTCTCAGCCTCCTCTCTGCCCCCCAGCTCCTCCTCGGCCTCCTCTCAGCCCCAAATCTCCCCCTCAGCCCCCCCCAGCTCCCCTTTTCTCTCAGTCCCCCAAACCCTCCATAGCCCCCAGCCCCCCAGCTCCTCCTCAGCCTCCCCAGCTCCCCCTTTCCCTCAGCCCCCCAAACTCCCCGTATCCCCAAACCCCCCTTCTCTCAGCCCCCCTTCCCCATCTCCCCCCCCCCCCCACCGCTCACCCCTGGCGCTGCCCGAGGGGCGGGGCCGGCGCTCGCGCTCCCGCCCGGTCACTCGGCCGCCGCCGCCGCCATGTTAGGAAAGAGCCACATCCGGGCACCCGCCCCGCCCCTCCCTCGCCTCCGTTCCCCCGGCAACGGGCACCGCCCCCCGGGGGCGGGGCAGGAGGGGTGGGCCTCCCCGCCTCTTTCGCCCCGGAGCCCCGCCCCTTCTCCGCTTCGCCGCAGCAATAGGCGGGAACAGCCGTCGCTCCGAGGGCACCGCCCACTCACGAGGCGCGGGGGGAGTTGCGCCGCGCGGCGATTGGCGGAGACCGTGAGTGACTCATGGAGGCGGGGAAGAAGGAGGGGCGCGGCCAGGCTTAAAGGAGACGCGCCCCTAGGGGGGGAGGGGGGAGGGTTGTGCTGTGCTGCTGCCGCTCTGCTGCGGCGTCACTGGCGCGGGTGCTGACGTCATCCGGCGGAGGTGCGACGTCAGCTCGTAACCCGGAAGCGCTGTCTGCCCGTTGTGGGGGGTGGGAGGAAGAGATGGAGATCGGGGCTGGCTGGGTGGTGAGGGCGCTGTGGGCCGGGTGGGGCCGCGGGGGGGCGGGGGGAGGCTCCCGGAGGGTGTGGAGCTCCTGGGGTGGGTCTGTGTTGGGAGGGGTCATGGGGGGTCAGGACTCCTGGGCCCTTCGGGGGGGGTTCTGGGGTCTGTGTTGGGAGGGGTCACATGGGGGGATCAGGACTCCTGGGTCCTTGGTGGGGGGGGGACCAGCAGCAGGGGGGAGGCTCCGGGGGTCTGCATAGGGCAGCTGGGGGAGGGGGGGTCATGGGAATCCCGGACTCACAGCTCCCTTTCCGTCCGGGAACGAGGGGCAGAGCTAGCGAGTCCCGGACGCCTGGGCCCCATGGCGTCAAAACCCTCCTGTGTCTCATGTCCCCCCCCCCCCCCCCCCCCCGCAGGCGCCGGCCCCCGGCCGGTCATGGCGTGATGGCAGTGCAGCGGTGAGCCATGGGGCAGTCAGCAAGCCGGGAGCGGAGCCGGGAGCGGAGCCGGGAGCCGAGCGGCGGCGGCGGCAGCGCCGGGCCCTGCCTCCTCGACCTGTCCGCGGTGCCGGACGAGGTGCTGGCGCTGATCCTGAGCTGGGTGCCGGCGCGCGCCCTGGCCACCCGCTGCCGCCTGGTGTGCCGGCGCTGGCGGGCCGCCGTCGACGGGCCCACGGTGTGGCGGCTGCGGCTGGAGCGGGCCGGCCCCGCCGCCTGCCTCGAGGCCGCCCGCCGCGGCCCCCCGCCGCCGCCCACCGCCTGGGCCCGGCTCTGCGTGCTGCAACCGTTGGGTCGCAACCTCCTCCGCAACCCCTGTGGCACAGGTAGCGCCGGGGCGGCGGGGGGGGACACACGCGGTTTGGGGACACCCCGGCACCCACTTGCCGCCTCCCTGCAGAGAAATTCGCCCACTGGCAGGTCCAGAGCGGCGGTGACGGCTGGGCGATAGAGGAGAACCGGCACCCGCTCGAGGGTGCCCCGGCCCAGACCTGCTTCGTCTCCTCCTACAAGTGAGTTGGCGACGCTGAGCCTTGGGTTCCCTCCCGGTTCTACCTGCGTCGCCTCGGGGTGCCCCACACCTCGGGGTGCCCCACGCCTCCGGGTGCCCCACGGTGCGTGATTTTTGACTCCCTTCTCCCCGTGCAGCTGGTGCAGTAAATCGCAGCTCATCGACCTGCTGGCTGAAGGATTCTGGGAGGAATTGCTTGACATCCACCAGCCCGAGATCCACATCTCCGACTGGTGAGCGGCCGCGGGCTGCGCCGGGCCGGGAGGTGACGCCACTGGGGTGGGGGGTGACACCGCGGCGGCACCAGGACGCCCTCGAGCCGCCCTCCGCTGCGTGCAGGTGGGGCGCCCGGGCGGACTGCGGCTGCAAGTACTCGCTGCACGTGCGGCTGCTGGCTGCCGACCGCCGCGCCGTCCTCGCCACCTTCGAGGCCCAGCCCGAGCCTGTGCCACAGTGGAACGACCAGCAGTACCGACAGGTGAGCGCCGCCCCCCCCGAACTGTCCCCTGGTGCCACCGGCAGCTCAGCACTCGGGGAAACTGAGGCACGGGGGTGCTCCGGCCCCCCCCGGCTCCATGGCGGCTTTGTCTCCCTCCCCGGGCAGGTCTCGCACGTCTTCCGCCACTACGGCCCCGGCGTCCGCTACATCCATTTCTGCCACCGGGGCAAGGACACGCAGTTCTGGGCCGGCCACTACGGCGCCCGCGTCACCCACTCGGCCGTGGTGCTGCGGCTGGGCCCCCCTGCGGCCCCGCTGCCGCCCTCCGCCGCCCACTAGGCCCGGTGCCATGGCGGGGGGGCCGTCATGTCCCGGTGGGCACTGGGGCTCTGAGCATGGTACTACCTCCCGGGGGGGGGGATGCACACGCATGTGGCCGCACACGTGTGTCCCTGGCTGCCTTGCAGCGGGATGAGGCACCTTAGCGGGGGTCCAGCAGGTCGCAGCACCCCCCATTCCCCCCCGCTCCGGGCCGCTGGGGGGGTCCTGGGGCCCCCAAAACACTGCTAGGGTGGTTGCCATGGTGACAGTCCCCTTTCGCGGAAGTATGAGGGTCTTTTGGCCCTGCCGCGCACCCGTAGGGCGGCAATGTGGCCAATCAAGAGGGGAGGGTGGTACTTGTTCATATCAGGCACCAATCGGAGGGGGACGGGGGCTGTTGTAGCCAATCCAGGAACGGGGTGAGGAAGAGCGGCGTTCCTGCTGGCCAATGGGAGCGCGGCGGGGGGGCGGGGAAAGGGAAGAGGCGGGAGTTGGGGGTTTAAAATGGCGGCGGTGTAAGGTGGGCGAGGAGGTGGCGGGGTCGCTTCGCTGCGCGGGCGCGGGGCGAGCGCCGTCCCGGTGGGGCCGGGGCGGGCGGGCACGGCCGCTGCCGCCTTCCGCGGCCCTGCCGGCGGCGCTTAACGGCGCGTTCCCCCCTTCTCAGGCCCCGCCGCTTGCCGGTGCTGTCGGCCCGTAAGATGGCGGGCAGCGCTCTGCGGAGGACCGTGGCCTCGCTCCGGGGCTGGGGTGCGTATTGGGGGGGGGGGGGGACGCCTCTCCCCCCGGAGACGGGGGGCTGCGTCCCGGGGAGGGGAACTGGGGCGGGGGGCTGCGTCCCGGAGGCGGGGGGGCTGCTCCTGGGGAGGGGAACCGGGGCTCAGGCTGCCCCCGGGGGGGAGGCTGGGGCTCGGGGTGGTGTCCCGGAGACGGGGGGCTGCTCCCGGGGAGGGGAACCGGGGCTCAGGCTGCCCCCGGGGGGGAGGCTGGGGCTCGGGGTGGTGTCCCGGAGACGGGGGGCTGCTCCCGGGGCGTGGGGGGAGGGAGGGCCGGGACTTAGGCTGTGTCTTGGAGAGGGAGCCTGGGCTTGGGCCGCCCCCGGGGGGTTCTGCAGCCGCTGACGCCCCCTCCCCCCCCCCGCCCCACAGGCCTCGGCGTGCTGCTGCCTCGCGGCCCCGCACCCCCGGGGCTGCCCGAGCCCCCCTGCCCGCAGCCTGGCCACACCATGGCCACCCTGAACCAGATGCACCGGCAGGGCCGACCCAAGGCTCCGCCACCCAAGCCGGGCGCCACCTTGGGCCGCCCGCAGCTCAAGGGCGTCGTGCTGCGCAACCTCATCCGCAAGCCCAAGAAGCCCAACTCGGCGAACCGCAAGTGCGTGCGGGTGCGCCTGAGCGGCGGGCGCGAGGCCGTCGCCTTCGTCCCCGGCGAGGGCCACAACCTGCAGGAGCACCACGTGGTGCTGGTGCAGGGCGGCCGCACCCAGGACCTGCCCGGCGTGAAGCTCACCGTCGTGCGCGGCAAGTACGATTGCGCCCACGTCCAGAAGAAGAAGTAGCCGCCGGCGGAGGAAGAGGAGGAGCGGGAGCTTCGTGCCCCAGGAGCTTCGTGCTGCAGAGGGGGGCATGCTGCTGGGGGGGGGGACACACGTCACGGTGCCCTCGCGGCTGCTCCCCGCGGAGTTTTGTTCCTTGCTTCTCCCTCGCCATTAAAGCCGGTCGCTGCGCGAACAACACTGCCGCTGATGGGGGGCTCCTGGCTCTGTTGGGGGGGTGGTGGGGGGGTGATGGGTGTGAGGTGGAGGCAGGGGTGGGGGGCCAAGGGGGGTTGGTGGTGGCTGAGGATAGCAAGAGCTGGGGGGGCTGTGGGTGTCATCTTGGGTGCTAGGGGGGGTCTTTGGATGTGGGGGGGCAGGGATGGGGGGGCCTGTGTTATGTGGGGGGAGCTGTGGGTGCTGTGTTTGGTGCTGGAGAGCAGCACTGGGTGCTGTACGGGGTGGGGGGAGAGACTGCGGGTGCCGGGGGGTGGCGATGGGTGCTGGGGGATGTGGTGGGTGCTGTTCTGGGGGTGCAGGGTGGCACTGGGTGCTGGGGGGGGGTGTTGTAGGTGCCGTTTGAGTCCTGGGGGGTGGTGCCAGGTACCAGGGGGGTGGGGGGCAGTGCTGGGACCTGGGGGAGGGCCGTGGGTGCCGTTTTGGGTGCCGGGGGGGTGGTTCTGGGTACCGGGGGGAGGGTCGTGGGTGCCATTTTGGGTGTCGGGGGGTAGCGGTGGGTGGGGAAGCGGTGGGTGCCGGCGCGCCCTGGTCAGGGGGCGTGGCCAATGGGGAGTGGCCAATGGGGCGTGGCCAGGGCGGTCCTGGCACGGCGGGGGGCGTGGCCGTGCCGCGCCACGCCCCTTCCGGCACGCGGCGCGGGGCACTTCCGCGCCGGCGGCCAAGATGGCGGCGCCCAGGGCGCTGGCGGCGGCGCGGAGGGCGGTGGCGGCGGCGGCGCGCGGGTGCCGCGCGGCGGGGACCGGAGCCGGGACCGGGACGGAGAGCGGAGCCGGAGCAGGGGGCGGGGCCGGGGGCGGGGCGGGGCCGGCGGGGCGGAGCCGGCTGTACGAGCACGTGCGCGAGGGCATCATCGGGCGGCCGCAGCTGGACCTGGCGGCGCTGGCGGCGCGCGCCGAGGAGGCCGCGCGGGACCTGGAGCAGCGCAAGGGCCCGCTGGGGCCGGGCGACCTGCGTGACGTCGTGAGCGGGGCGGGGCCGGGCCGCGCCGGGGGCGGGGCCGGAGCGGGGGCAGTGGCTGGGGGGGCAGGGGCGGGGCTGGAACGGGGGGAGTGGCCTGGGGTGGGCGGGGCCATGCCAGGCGGGGGCGGGGCCAGGGGCGGGGTCGGAGTGGGAGGCGGGGTCAGAGGGGTGGTGTGACTGGAGAGTGGGCGGGGCTGGTGCAGTGGGAGTGGCTTTGGGGTGGGTGGGGTCAGTGGGGGCGGGGCTTGTCCATAGTGGAGGGAAGGGGCGGGGCCTGTTGGGGAGGGGCTTGGGGCACATGGAAAGGGAGGCGGGGCTTGTGGATGGGGCGGAGCCTAAGGAGAGGCAGCCAAAGGGAGGGGGCGGGACTTGTTGAGGGGCTCTAGGGAGGGGGCGGGGCTTGGGGCAGGGTGGAAGGGAGGGGGCGGGGCCTGTCAATAGGGCCTAAGGGGCAGGGGCGGGGCTTATGGGCAGGGTGGAGGCCGGAAGAGGCGGGGCTTACTGGGGCTCTGGGGATTGGGTGATGCTTGCAGAGAGGGTGGGGCCTGAAGGGAAGGGGTGGGGTCTAGAGGAACAGGGGTGGGGTTCCTGGATGGGGCGGGGCCTCAGGCAGTGGGTGTGGCCTGTGCATGGCCCCGCCCCCATCCCCGGCCCCGCCCCCAGCTGGACACCTGGGCCCGCCTGGGGGAGGCGGAGGAGGCCATCGCCCGCCTGGAGGCCGAGAAGGAGCAGGTGGCCCTGCGCGTCAAGGAGCTGCTGGTGAGCCGGGACCCCCGGTGTCCCCCCCCCGGTGTCCCCCCCCCCCCCAGGACCCCCAGGAGCCTTCCCATCCCCCTGGGACCCACACGTGTCCCCCTGTGTCCCCCCACGCTCCCCTCATGTCTCCACGTCCCCCCGTCCCCCCTCATGGCCTCCCTGTCCCCCTTGCGTTCCCGTGTGCCCCATGTCCCCCCTCGCGGCTCCCATATCCCCCCTCATGTCCCTGTGTCCCCCGTGTCCCCTCTCATGTCCCCTCTCGTGGCCCCCATGCCCATCCCATGTCCCCCCCTCGCATCCCCTTCATCCCCCCGTGGTGTCCCCACAACCCCCCATGGCCCCCTCATGTCCCCATGTCACCCCATGCCCCTCTCATGTCCCCTGTGTCCCCCCCGTGTCCCCTGTCATGTCCTCACATCCCCCATGCGCCTCTCATGTCCCTGTGTCCCCCGTGTCCCCTCTCATGTCCCCTCTCGTGGCCCCCATGCCCATCCCATGTCCCCCCTCGCGTCCCCTTCGTCCCCCCGTGGTGTCCCCACAACCCCCCATGGCCCCCTCATGTCCCCATGTCACCCCATGCCCCTCTCATGTCCCCTGTGTCCCCCCCATGTCCCCTGTCATGTCCTCACATCCCCCATGCGCCTCTCATGTCCCTGTGTCCCCCGTGTCCCTTCTCATGTCCCCTCTCGTGGCCCCCATGCCCATCCCATGTCCCCCTCGCGTCCCCTTTGTCCCCCTGTCGTGTCCACACAGCCCCCCATGGCCCCCTCGTGTCCCCATGTCACCCCATGCCCCTCTCATGTCCCCTGTGTCCCCCCCGTGTCCCCCCTTGCAGCCCCCATGTCTTTCCTCATGTCCCCCGTGTCCCCTCTCATGTCCCCCCTTGCGGCCCCACGTCCTCCTGTGGCCCCACTTGTGTCCCCCTCGTGTCCCCCCGTCCCCCATGTCCCCTCTCATGCCCCCCCTCGCGGCCCCACATCCCCTTGTGGCCCCCCTCATGTCCCCTTGTCCCCCTCGCGGCCCCCCTGTCCCCCCTCGTGTCCCCTTGTCCCCCGTGTCCCCTCTCACTTCCCCCCCGTGCCCACACCACCCTCCTCCCCGCAGGCAGCCCACGCCAAGGAGTCAGCGGAGGCGGTAAGCACAGCGGGGGCGGGGGCAGCGCCCGGACGCCTGGGCCCCCCGGGGGCAGCGGTGGCGGAGGCAGCGGGGGGGGGGGGACACCACCCCGCCGCCGCCGCCCCCCCCAGCACCCGCTGTGCCGGCAGCTGCCCGAGGTCGCGGCGTTGCGGGCGCGGGGCCGGCGGCTGCGGCTGCGCCTGCGCGAGTTGCTGCCCGCCGCCGCCGCCCTCGAGCGTCGCCTCTTCCTCGCCGCCCTGCGCCTGCCCAACCGGAGCCACCCGGCCGCGGTGAGCGGGGTGGGGGGGGGGGGGGCACCCCAGGGTGGGGGGCACCCACTGGCGCCCACTAACACCCCGCGGACACCCCCAGCCCCTCGGCGACCAGAGCCAGGCCCGCGTGCTGGAGGTGGTGGGAGAGAAGCCGGGTAGGCGGCGGCGCCCGGACGCCTGGGCCCTTCTTTTGGGGGGGGGGATATGGGTGCCGTGCCTCGGTTTCCCCTGCGGTGAGCTGGGATTGGGGGGGGTGTCGGAGCGGGGGAAGGAGGGGGGAGCCCCGGAGTGAGGAAGGCTCTGGGGGGGGGATGAAGAGGAGGAGGAGGGTCCCTTGGGGGCAAGGAAGGCTCTGGGGGGGGACGAAGAGGAGGAGGAGGGTCCCTTGGGGGCAAGGAAGGCTCTGGTGGGGGGATGAGGAGGAGGAGGGTTCCTCAGGGGTGAGGAAGGCTCTGGGGGGGGGGACAAAGAGGAGGAGGATCCCTCAGGAGTGAGGAAGGCTCAAGGGAGAGGGTGAAGAGGAGGAGGAGGAGGATCCCTTGGGGGCAAGGAAGGCTCTGGGGGGGATGACGAATGGGAGGAGGATCCCTCAGGGGTGAGGAAGGCTCGGGGGGCGAGGAGGAGGAAGATTCCTCAGGGATGAGGAAGGCCCTGGGGGGGAACGAAGAGGAAGAGGATCCCTCAGGGGTGAGGAAGGCTCAAGGCGGGTGCTGAGGAGGAGTAGGGACCCTTAGTGGTGAGGAAGGCTTGAGAGAGGGGGGAGGGGGAGGAGCAGGATCCCCTGGGGTTGAGGAAGACTCTGGCAGAGGAGGATCCCCAGGGGTGAGGAAGGCTCAAGATGGCGGGGGAGAGGAAGAGGAGGAGGAGGGATCCTGGGGGATGAGGAAGGTTGGAGGGGGGGACATGAGGAGGAGGAAGAGGTTTCCCTGGGGGTGAGGAAGACTCCAGGGGATGAAGATCCCCAGAGGCAAGGAAGGCTCAAGGGAGGAGGAAGAGGAGGAGGAGGAAGGTCCCCGGGGTGAGGAAGGCTCAAGGGGGGAGGAAGAGGAGGAGTCCTTGGGGGGAGGAAGAGGAAGGTCCGCGGGGCGAGGAAGGCTCCGAACCCCCCTCCTCGTCCCCGCAGAGTTCGACTTCAAGCCCAAGGGGCACCTGGAGCTCGGCGAGGGGCTGGACATCATCCGCCAGCGGTGAGCACCCGCCGGGGCCCAGGCGTCCGGGGCAGGGCCGGGGCCCAGGCGTCCGGGCCCCGCTCGACACCCGGCAGCCCCAGGGAGGGGGGTGGGACTTGTGTCACCCCCCCGGGGCGATTTCCACCCCCCTGCGCGTCACGGAAAGGAGGTGGGTTCAGGGGGGCGGACACGCGTGCGTGCACAGGACACGCGTGTGCAATGACATGGGTGTCCGTGGGACACGTGTGCACCCACGTGTGTCTGTGCAAGGGGTCCACCTGTGCACGCAGGTCACGTGTGTGCAGCCACACGCGTGTGTGTGCATGAGGTCCATGTGGGACACGTGTGCACCCATACGTGTGTCTGTGTGGGGTCCACGTGTGCACGCGGGTCACGTGTGTGCAGCCACACACGTATGTTCACGAGGTGCATGTGGGACACACGTGCACCCACGCGTGTGTCTGTGTGTGGGGTCCGCGTGGGTCACGTGTGCAGCCACACGCGTGTATGCACGAGGTGCACGTGGGACACGTGTGCACCCACACGTGTGTCTGTGCACAGGATCCGTGTGTGCACGTGGGTCACGTGTGGAGCCACATGCGTGTGTGTGCACGACGTACATGTGTGCACAGCAAACACGCATGCACTGACACGTGTCCACGTGCATGAGGCACACGTGTGCACACAGCAAACACGCATGCACCCACACGTGTCCGTGTGCATGGGGCACACGTGTGCACACGCATCTGCACAGAGCACACGCACACGTGTGCACCCAAGCACATGCTTGCACGTGTGAGATGCACATACACAGCACACGCGTGTGCAGGGGCCACACGCGTGTGCGGCATGCCGCCCGCAGCCTGGCCCCCCCCAAAACCCCCCCGTGCCCGCAGGCGCCTCTCGGCCGTGTCCGGGCACCGCTCGTACTACCTGCGCGGGGCCGGGGCGCTGCTGCAGCACGCCCTCGTGCACTTCGCCCTCCGCAAGCTGCTGCAGAAGGTAACGCCGCGCCGGGGGGGGGAACAGGGGGGGCCCAGACGCCTGGGCTCACAGCAGGGGGGTGTCATGAGCGCGCCCGGGCTCAGCGCGCGGCGGTGTTTCTCCCCGCAGGGCTTCGTCGCCATGACCGTCCCCGACCTGCTGCGCGGCGCCGTGTTTGTAAGTGCGGCGCCCGGCCGCGGGCGAGCGTTGTCCTCGTGCGAGCCCCGTCCTCGTGCGAGCCCCGTCCTCGTGCGAGCCCCGTGCTTGTGTGAGCCTCGTGCGAGCCCCGTCCTCGTGCGAGCCCCGTCCTCGTGCAAGCCTTGTGCGAGCCCTGTGTTCATGTGAGCCTCGTGCAAGCCCCATCCTCGTGCAAGCCCTGCGCTTGTGTGAGCCTTGTGCAAGCCCTGGCCTCGTGCAGGCCCCATCCTCGTGCGAGCCTCATGCAAACCCTGTTCTTATGGCATCCTCGTGCGAGCCCCGTCCTCCTGCAAGCCCCATCCTCGTGCGAGCCCTGTCCTCGTGCGAGCCCCGTCCTCCTGCAAGCCCCATCCTCGTGCGAGCCCCATCCTCGTGCGAGCCTCATGCAAACCCTGTTCTTATGGCATCCTCATGCGAGCCCCGTCCTCGTGCGAGCCCTGTCCTCGTGCGAGCCCCATGTGAGCCCCGTCCTCATGCAAGCCCCGTCCTTGTGTGAGCCCCATGTGAACCCCATGCTTGTGCAAGCCTCGTGCAAGCCCTGTCCTCGTGCGAGCTCCATCCTCACACAAGCCCCGTCCTCGTGCGAGCCCCATCCTCGTGCGAGCCCCGTGCGAGCCCCGTCCTCGTGTGAGCCCCATCCTTGTGCGAGCCCCATGTGAGCCCCGTCCTCATGCAAGCCCCATCCTCGTGCGAGCCTCATGCAAGCCCCGTCCTCGTGCAAGCCCCATCCTTGTGCGAGCCCCGTGCGAGCCCCGTCCTCGTGCGAGCCCCGTCCTCGTGCAAGCCCCATCCTCGTGCGAGCCCCGTCCTCGTGCAAGCCCCGTCCTCGTGCGAGCCCCGTGCGAGCCCCGTCCTCGTGCGAGCCCCGTCCTCGTGCGAGCCCCATCCTCGTGCCAACCCCATGCGAACCCCATCCTTGTGCGAGCCTCGTGCGAGCCCCGTCCTTGTGCGAGCCCCGTGCGAGCCCCGTCCTCGTGTGATCCCCGTCCTCGTGCAAGCCCCATCCTTGTGCGAGCCTCGTGCGAGCCCCGGCCTCGTGCGAGCCCCGGCCTCGTGCGAGCCTCGTGCGAGCCCCGGCCTCGTGCAAGCCCAGTCCTCGTGCAAGCCCCGTCCTCGTGCGAGCCCCGTGTGAGCCCCGTCCTCGTGCAAGCCCCGTCCTCGTGCGAGCCCCGTCCTCGTGCGAGCCCCATCCTCGTGCGAGCCCCATGTGAGCCCCATCCTCGTGCGAGCCCTGTCCTCGTGCAAGCCCCATCCTCATGCGAGCCCCATGTGAGCCCCATCCTCGTGCAAGCCCCATCCTCGTGCAAGCCCCATGCGAGCCCCGTCCTCGTGCGAGCCCCGTCCTCGTGCAAGCCCCATCCTTGTGCGAGCCGCATGTGAGCCCCGTCCTCGTGCGAGCCCCGTGTGAGCCCCATCCTCGTGCAAGCCCTGTCCTCGTGCAAGCCCCGTCCTCGTGCGAGCCTCGTGCGAGCCCCATCCTCGTGCAAGCCCCATCCTCGTGCGAGCCCCGTGTGAGCCCCATCCTCGTGCGAGCCCTGTCCTCGTGCAAGCCCCATCCTCGTGCGAGCCCCATGTGAGCCCCGTCCTCGTGCAAGCCCCATCCTCGTGCAAGCCCCATCCTCGTGCAAGCCCCATGCAAGCCCCGTCCTCGTGCGAGCCCCGTCCTCGTGCGAGCCCCGTCCTCATGCGAGCCCCATCCTCGTGCCAACCCCATGCGAACCCCATCCTTGTGCGAGCCTCGTGCAAGCCCCGTCCTCGTGCGAGCCCCGTCCTTGTGCGAGCCCCATCCTTGTGCGAGCCCCATGCAAGCCCCGTCCTCGTGCGAGCCCCGTGTGAGCCCCGTCCTCGTGTGAGCCCCGTCCTCGTGCAAGCCCCATCCTTGTGCGAGCCCCATGCGAGCCCCATCCTCGTGCGAGCCTCGTGCGAGCCCCGTCCTCGTGCAAGCCCCATCCTCGTGCGAGCCCCGTGTGAGCCCCATCCTCGTGCGAGCCCCGTCCTCATGCGAGCCCCATCCTCGTGCCAACCCCATGCGAACCCCATCCTTGTGCGAGCCTCGTGCAAGCCCCGTCCTCGTGCGAGCCCCATCCTCATGCGAGCCCCGTGTGAGCCCTGTCCTCGTGCAAGCCCCATCCTCGTGCAAGCCCCGTCCTCGTGCGAGCCCCGTGTGAGCCCCATCCTCGTGCAAGCCCCATCCTCGTGCGAGCCCCGTGCGAGCCCCGTCCTCGTGTGAGCCCCATCCTTGTGCAAGCCCCATGTGAGCCCCGTCCTCATGCAAGCCCCATCCTCGTGCGAGCCTCGTGCGAGCCACGTCCTCGTGCGAGCCCCATCCTCGTGCGAGCCCCATGTGAGCCCCGTCCTCGTGCAAGCCCCGTGCGATCCCCGTGCGAGCCCCGTGCGCCGCCCGCCCGCAGGAAGGCTGCGGCATGCAGCCCGACGCCTCCCCCTCGCCCGTCTACAACATCGACCCGGCCCGGTTCGAAGACCTGTGCCTGGCCGGCACCGCCGAGGTGGGCATCGCAGGTGAGCCCGGGGGGGTCCCGGGGGGGCCCCGAGGCTGGGGGGGGCCCCCATGGCACCCCCAGCCCCACGGCGCTGCCCCCCCCCCCAGGCTACTTCATGGACCACGCCGTGCGCCTGGAGGACATGCCCGTCAGGTAGGGACACCGCCGCCATGGTGGGGTGGGGGGGGGGCACAGGGGGCCCAGGCGTCCGGGTGCCCCCCCCCGAGACCGGCCCGCGCTCGTCCCCGCAGGATCGTCTGCTCCAGCACCTGCTACCGCACCGAGACGGACACGGGCCGCGAGCCCTGGGGGCTCTACCGCGTCCACCAGTTCACCAAGGTACGGCGGGGGCCCAGGCGTCCGGGCCGAGGGGGCCCAGGCGTCCAGGCGGGGGGGGGGGCGGCAGCGAGCTGGGGGCCCCGCGGCCGCAGGTGGAGATGTTCGGCGTGACGGCGGCCGAGAGCGGGACCGAGAGCGACGCGCTGCTGGCCGAGTTCCTCGCCCTGCAGAAGGAGATGTTCTCCGAGCTGGGGCTGCACTACCGGTGAGCGCCGTGTCCCCCCCCCTTGTCCCCCCCCACCGGTGTCCCCTCGGTGTCCCCCCGGTGTCCCCCGCTCACGGCCCCGCTGCCCGCAGCGTCCTCGACATGCCCACGCAGGAGCTGGGGCTTCCCGCCTACCGCAAGTTCGACATCGAGGCCTGGATGCCCGGACGGGGCAAGTTCGGCGAGGTGGGAGCGGCCGCCCCGGGGCGAATCCCCCTGTTTTTGGGGGTCTCCAGGGGCGTCTGGGGGCAAATTGCCCCATTTTGGGGTCTCTAAGGGGTGAATTGCCCCATTTTGGGGTCTGTCTGAATGTCTAGGGGCAAATCCCCCTGTTTTGGGGTCTCCAGGGGCATCTGGGGGCAGATCCCCCCATTTTGGGGTCTCTATGGGCATCTGGGGGCAAATCCCCCTGTTTTGGGGTCTCCACGGCATGAATTACCCCATTTGGCGGTTTCCATGGTCATCTGGGGGCAAATCCCCCCATTTTGGGGTCTCCAGGGGCATCTAGGAGCAAATTGCCCCATGGGGGGTCTCTATGGTCATCTGGGGGCAAATTGCCCCATTTTGGGGGTCTCCACGGGGTGAATCCCCCCATTTTGGGGTCTCCATGGGCATCTGGGGGCAAATTGCCCCATTTTGGGGTCTCTACAGGCATTTGGGGGCAAATCCCCCTGTTTTGGGGTCCCTACGGGGTGAATTGCCCCGTTTTGGGGTCGGTTTGGGGAGAAATCCCCCGCTCTGGGGACAGCCCCGGCCATGGAGGTGTCCCCATGGGTGCGGACTGGGGACTGGTCGGGGTCCGGGGTGTCCTGGGGTTGGGGTCAGGGTGTCCCCATGGCCGGGGTGTCCCCGTGGTTGGGATTGGGGGGGTCCCCGCAGCCAAGGTGTCCCCAAGATTGGGGTCAGGGGTGTCCCCATGGCTGGGGTGTCCCTGTGGTTGGGATTGGGGGGGTCCCTGCAGCTAAGGTGTCCCCAGGATTGGGGTCAGGGTGTCCCCAGGGCCAGGATGTCCCCACAGCTGGGGTGTCCCCATGGCTGGGGTGTCCCTGTGGCAGGACTGGGGGGTGTCAGGGGTGTCCCCGTGGCCGGGGTGTCCTCATGATTGGGGTCAAGGTGTCCCCATGGCCACGATGTCCCTGTGGTTGGGGTCAGGGTGTCCCCACGGTTGGGGTGTCCCCATGGTTGGGATTGGGGGTGTCGGGGGGGGTCAGGGTGTCCCCACGTCCAGAGTGTCCCCGTGGTTGTGACTGGGGGTGTCTGGGGTGTCCCCATAGCCGGGGTGTCCCCATGGTTGGGACTGGGGGTGTCAGGGGTGTCCCCATGGTTGGGATCAGGGTGTCCCCACGTCCGGAGTGTCCCCGTGGTTGTGACTGGGGGTGTCTGGGGTGTCCCCGTAGCCGGGGTGTCCCCATGGTTGGGACTGGGGGTGTCAGGGTGTCCCCCTGTCCGGGGTGTCCCCGTAGCCGGGGTGTCCCCATGGTTGGGACTGGCGGTGTCAGGGGTGTCCCCATGGTTGAGGTCAGGGTGTCCCCCTGGCCGGGGTGTCCCCGTAGCCGGGGTGTCCCCATGGTTGGGACTGGCGGTGTCAGGGGTGTCCCCATGGTTGGGGTCAGGGTGTCCCCACGTCCAGGGTGTCCCCACATCCGGGGTGTCCCCATCCCGCTCCCCCCCCCGCAGATCTCCAGCGCCTCCAACTGCACCGACTTCCAGAGCCGCCGCCTGAACATCATGTACAGCGACGGGGCCGGGCGGCTGCGGCACGCGCACACGGTGGGGGCGGCGGCGCGGCAGGGCCCCCCCGGGGCAGGGCCCGTCCCCCCCCCGCCGGGAAAATGCAGCCTGGGGGGCACAGACCCCCCCCAGGGGGATAGATCTGCTCTCAGGGAGGCAGATCCCACCCCATGGGGGGGCAAATCCATCCCAGGGGGGGCAGAGCCACCCCTGGGGGGGGGCAATCCCACTCCTGGGGGGGGGCAAATCCACCCTGGGGGGAGATGGATCCTCCTGGGGGGGCAGATCCCACCCCATGGGGGGGGGGCGATCCCACCCCATGGGGGGCAAATCCACCCTGGGGGAGATGGATCCTCCTGGGGGGGCAAATCCACCCCTGGGGGAGCAGATCCACCCCGGGGGGGGGGGGGGCAAATCCACCCTGGGGGGGGGGACAGATCCATACTTAGGGGGACAAATTCACTCTGGAGGAGCTGGATCAAACTGGGAGGGGGGCAGATCCCACCCCATGGGGGGCAAATCCCACCCCAGGGGGGGCAAATCTACCCTGGGGGGAGCTGGATCCTCCCCGGGGGGGGCAGATTCCCCCCCCCAGCTCATGGCCCCCCCGCAGGTGAACGGCACGGCCTGCGCCGTCCCCCGGATGCTCATCGCCCTGCTCGAGTGCAACCAGCTGCCGGTGCGTTTGGGGCCGGGGGGGGGGGAACACGGCGGGGGGGCACCCCGGCAGCAGCGGGGGGGTCTCACCTGCCTCTCCCCCCGCCCAGGACGGCCGCGTCCGCGTGCCCCCGGCCCTGCAGCCCCTGGTGGGCAGCGCGGTGCTGGCCCGGCCCCCCGCCCCGCTGCTGCGCTACGTGGGGCCCAACCAGCCCGGGGGCCCCCGCGACGACGCCCTCTGAGCCCCCCCCGTGTGGCCCCCCCGCCGCCGAGGGGACATAGGGACGCCGAGGGGACGCGGGGACACCGGAGGGGGGGGACACGGCCACTCTGGATCCGGCCTGTACGCTGCTAACGAGCCCCTGCAATAAACACTGCCTCCGTTGTCCCCCCCACATGAGTTGTTTTGGGGGGGGGGGCACTCTGACCCCCCCCAGACCCCCCCAAAACCTGATCCTGCCCCTCCAGATTCCCCCCCCCCCCCCAGGGCCCAATCCTGCCCCCACACAGCCCCTGCACCTCCTCAGGGCCTCATCCTGCCCCCCCCCAGCCCCCCCAGCTCTGTTACCTGGGGGGTTTCTGTCCCCCCCCGGGGGTCTAAGTCCTCCCTCCTGCCCCTGTTGCCCCCCCCAGCTCTTTTTCCCCCCTGGGGTGTCCCCAATCCCCCCCAGGGTGTCCCCAATTCCCCCCCCCACTGTCTCTTGTCCCCCCCATGTCACCACCCCCTCACTGCCCCCCCCATGTGGGGGGGAAATCCCCTATGTGCCCCCCAGCTCAGAGATTCCCCCCCCCAGAAGAGGCAGAGACTCCTCAATGGCCCCCGCGGGGGGGACCCTAAATCCCCCCCCCGGCACCAAGCGCATGGCACAACCCCATAGCAGCCACCAGAGGACCCCCCCCCCCCCCCCAGAGCAAATCGGCTTGGCAAGGTCACATTTTGGGGCCGGGGGGGCCGCGGGGGGGGCCAAGCCCTGGCCAAACCCCCTGTTTATTTTACAACAACCGATATAAATCCTCTACGCTAAAACGGTGGCGGGGGGGGGGACAACAACAGCGGCAGCAAGGGGGGGCGGAAAACAGCGGCGGCTCCGGCCAAATCCAGCCGCCGGCTCCCGGAGCCCCCGGATAAATAGTGGGAAGCGGCGGAAGGGAGGGGGGGGCACGGGGGGGGGGCCCCGTCAGTCCGTGTAGAGGCCGCTGTTGATGACGATGTCGTCGTATTCCTCCTCCTGCGGGGAAGCGCGCTGAGCGCCCGCAAACGCCGCCGGGGGGGGGGATTTGTGCCCCCCCCCGGGATTTTGGGGGGGAAACCGGAGAAGGGGGGGGGTTTGGGGGTCACTTACGTCGCTGGAGCCGCTGTCGGAGCCGTCGTCGGAGTCGGCGGGCGGCTCCGGGGCGCCGGCGTCGCGCAGCAGCTGGGGGATGCGGCCGCAGGGCCGGTGCCGGGCGCTGGAGAGCGGCGTGTGGCCCCCGTAGGCCCGGGCGGCCGGGTCGGCCCCGGCGCCCAGCAGCAGCTGCACCACCTCCGCGCTCTGCGCCTCCACCGCCAAGTGCAGCGGGCTGCGGCCGCAGCTGGGCTCCTGCCACGGCGGGGGGGCTCAGCCTGCGACCCCCCCGGGCTTTGGGAGCCCCCCCGAGCTTTGGGAACCCCCCCCCCGGGCTTTGGGACCCTCCCTGCACCCAGCAGCAGCTGCACCACCTCCGCGCTCTGCGCCTCCACCGCCAAGTGCAGCGGGCTGCGGCCGCAGCTGGGCTCCTGCCACGGCGGGGGGGCTCAGCCTGCGACCCCCCCGGGCTTTGGGAGCCCCCCCGAGCTTTGGGACCCCCCCCCCCGGGGCTTTGGGATCCTCCCTGCACCCAGCAGCAGCTGCACCACCTCTGCATGCAGCGGGCTGCGGCCGCAGCTGGGCTCCTGCCACGGCGGGGGGGCTCAGCCTGCGACCCCCCCGGGCTTTGGGACCCCCCCCCCGGGCTTTGGGACCCCCCCAGCACCCAGCAGCAGCTGCACCACCTCCGCGCTCTGCGCCTCCACCGCCAAGTGCAGCGGGCTGCGGCCGCAGCTGGGCTCCTGCCACGGCGGGGGGGCTCAGCCTGCGACCCCCCCGGGCTTTGGGACCCCCCCCCGGGTTTTGGGACCCCCCCAGCACCCAGCAGCAGCTGCACCACCTCCGCGCTCTGCGCCTCCACCGCCAAGTGCAGCGGGCTGCGGCCGCAGCTGGGCTCCTGCCACGGCGGGGGGGCTCAGCCTGCGACCCCCCCGGGCTTTGGGACCCCCCCCCGGGTTTTGGGACCCCCCCAGCACCCAGCAGCAGCTGCACCACCTCCGCGCTCTGCGCCTCCACCGCCGGGTGCAGCGGGCTGTGGCCACAGCTGGGCTCCTGCCATGGCGGGGGGGCTCAGCCTGCGACCCCCCCGGGCTTTGGGACCCCCCTCCCGGCTTTGGGACCCCCCCCCAGGGCTTTGGGACCCCCCCCCAGGGCTTTGGGACCCTCCCTGCACCCAGCAGCAGCTGCACCACCTCCGCGCTCTGTGCCTCCACCGCCAAGTGCAGCGGGCTGCGGCCGCAGCTGGGCTCCTGCCACGGCGGGGGGGCTCAGCCTGCGACCCCCCCGGGCTTTGAGACCCCCCCTGGGTTTTGGGAACCCCCCCCGGGCTTTGGGACCCCCCCAGCACCCAGCAGCAGCTGCACCACCTCCGCGCTCTGCGCCTCCACCGCCAAGTGCAGCGGGCTGCGGCCGCAGCTGGGCTCCTGCCACGGCGGGGGGGCTCAGCCTGCGACCCCCCCGGGGCTTTGGGAGCCCCCCCCGGGCCTTTGGGACCCCCCCCCCGGGCTTTGGGACCCCCCCTGCACCCAGCAGCAGCTGCACCACCTCGGTGCTCTGCACCTCCACCGCTGGGTGCAGCGGGCTGCGGCCGCAGCTGGGCTCCTGCCACGGCGGGGGGGCTCAGCCTGCGACCCCCCCGGGCTTTGGGAGCCCCCCCCGGGTTTTGGGACCCCCCCCCGGGCTTTGGGACCCCCCCAGCACCCAGCAGCAGCTGCACCACCTCCGCGCTCTGCGCCTCCACCGCCGGGTGCAGCGGGCTGCGGCCGCAGCTGGGCTGCTGCCACGGCGGGGGGGCTCAGCCTGCGACCCCCCCGGGCTTTGGGAGCCCCCCCGAGCTTTGGGACCCCCCCACGGGGCTTTGGGATCCTCCCTGCACCCAGCAGCAGCTGCACCAGCTCCGCGCTCTGCGCCTCCACCGCCAAGTGCAGCGGGCTGCGGCCGCAGCTGGGCTCCTGCCACGGCGGGGGGGCTCAGCCTGCGACCCCCCCGGGCTTTGGGACCCCCCCCCGGGCTTTGGGACCCCCCCCCGGTGCCCAGCAGCAGCTCCACCATCTCGGGTGGCTCCACCACCACCGCCGGGTGCAGCGGGCTGCGGCCGCAGCTCGGCTCCTGCGACGGGACAGCTCAGCCTGCGACCCCCCCCCTGCTTTTTATGCCCCCCCCCCGATTTTTTAAGCCCCCCCAGCACATTTTCGGGCCCCCCCGGCGCTCACCGCCTTGTTGAGGTCGGCGCCGGCAGCCAGCAGCAGCTCCACCATGGCCGGGTCCTTGCGCAGCACGGCCACGTGCAGCGGCGTGTAACCTGCGCGACAGCCGCCACCGCGTCACCGCCGCCGCCGCTCCGCCGCCGCCGCCGCCCCCCGGCCCGGCCCTACCGTCGTAGTTGAGGCTGTCGAGCTGGGCGCGTGCTTCCTCCCCGTCCTCCTCCTCCTCCTCCTCCTCCTCGGGGGGCCGCCGGGCGGGCAGCAGGCCCTGGGCGCAGGCGCGGCGGCCCTCGCGGCAGGCCAGGTGCAGCGGCGTGTGGCCGCCCCGCTCCTGCACGCAGAGCCCCGCGCCGGCCGCCCGCAGCTTGCGCACGAAGCCCGCCAGGCCCAGGATCACGGCGATGTGCAGGGCCGTCTGCCGCGGGGGGGGGGGGGACACCCTCAGCGGGGCCTCGTCTTGGTGTCCCCCCCCACCTTTGCGGTGTCCCCCCCCCGTTTCTAACCTGCCCCAGGTCGTTCTGCAGGTCGAGGTACTCGGTGCCGCCGGCGTACTGCAGGATGGAGTCCAGGAAGGCCTCGTGCTCGTGGATCACGGCCAAGTGCAGGGCACTGTGGGGGGGGCGGGCTCAGCCAGAGGCCCCCCCTGCCTCGGGGGGGCCCTGTGAGACCCCCCCACATTGGGGGGGGTGTATCCAGCTGCCCCCCCCCCCCAGCAGGGGCATCTTGCAGGTGGGACGGGGCAAGAGCAGAGCTGGGGGGTGTGAAGGGGGGACAAAGTGCGCACGGGGGGGGACCTGAAGGGACCTAGGTGGGGGGGGTCCCTCTACCATATCCCTAAAGGGGGGGCTCCCTGCCTCCCCCTGGGGTAAGGGGGCCCCCCCCATCCCCCAAAATAGAAGTGTGTCCTGGTTTGGAACCCCCCCCCCAAGCTAGGGCAAGCCTAGGTCCCCCCTACCTTAAGATATGGGGGGGTCCCAGTCTTGCACCCCCCCACTCCAATCTGTGGGGTCTCAGGCTTGTTCCCCACCACCACCATCCCGATCTGGGGGGGGGGGGGGCAGTCACACCCCCCTATCCGAATTCATGGGGTTCCCATCTTGTGCCCCCCCCTCCCCAAAACTGAGGGGTCCCGGTCTCCCCCCTCCCCCCCCAAAGGCATGTTTGGGTCCTGCCCCTCCCCGTCAGCAGGTGCCTATCCCACCCCCCCCCCGCGCCAGGACCGGGCTGGGCCCGGTTTGCCCCCCCGCCAAGGGTATCCCGGTGTCCCCCCCCCGGGCACCCCGCCCCCCCCGCGCCGGCACTCACGTGTCGCCGTCCTCGGTGAGGAAGCCGAGGACGTGGTGGAGCCAGGCCTCGGCCTCGGCGTCGACGGCGGCGGGCGACGGCGGCTCCTCGGGGGGGTCGGCGAGGTGCACGGCGCCCACGGCGGCCGTGACGTGGCCCAGCGCCGAGTCCGGGCGCTCGGGGCCGGGGCTGGCGGGGCCGGGGCTGGCGGCGGGCAGCGGCCCCAGCTGCCCCTCGCCCAGCGAGCCCAGGCCGCTGTCGCACCAGTCGTCGCCCTCGGGCCGCTTGGGCTCGCCGGGCGCCGCCGGCTCCACGGCCGCCATGTCGGGGGCCGCCACGCTACCGGCCGCGCCTCAGGCCCGGGCCGCCATGGCGCCCCGACCCCCCCCGGCCGCCCGCCGTGACCGGGAAATCCCCGCCGGGCCCGGGCAATGGCGGCCGCGCGCGGGGCATGCTGGGAAGCGTAGTCCGCCCGCTCGCTTCCGGGAGAGGGGAGGAAAGGTGCCGCAGAGCCTGCCGGGAACTCCGGGGCGGGCGCAGGGCACGCCGGGAGCAGCTGTAGTATGATATTAGCGCTGAGCGCAGGGCATGCTGGGATATATGGTACTGCGAGAGGGGTGAGCGCGGCGCGGGGCATGCCGGGAAGCGTGGTCCCTCTCCCGGCCCTGCCAGGCGGCGCAAAGCATGCTGGGAAGTGTGGCCGCGCCAGACCCTCTCAGCTCCGTCCCGCGGCGCGGGGCACGCCGGGAGGAGGGGCGGCGCCCCGCGGGGCAGGCCGGGAAGTGTGGCTCCGCCTCGCCTCTGCGCGCCGTCCCGTGGCGCGGGGCACGCCGGGAGGAGGGGCGACGTCCCGCGGTGCACGCTGGGAAGCGCCCGGTCGGGCCGCGGAGGGGGGGTCTGGCTGGAGCGTCGCGGGGGGGAGCAGCCCCGCGCCCATGGCCGAGCAGGACGGTAACGAGCGCGGAGCGGGGGCGCGGGGCCTGAGGGCCCGGTGCGGCTCCCCGCTGCCCGCTGACTCCTTCCTTCTCCTCCTCCAGCTCCCGGTGCCCGCGGGGTCGAGGCCGAGCCGGGCGCCGAGTCGCCGGTGGGTGTCACTGGGCCCGGTTGGGTCCCGTCCCCGGTGGGCCTCGGCCGGTCTTCCCCCCAGGGGGGCCCCGGTCCCTGGCACGTCCTGACCCCGGGGGGAGCGGTCCCGGGCGCGCCCCATCCCCGACGGGGGGGTCCCGGGTGTCCCCGGGGGGTCCCGATCCCCCATCCCGGTGCGACCGAGCCCCGGGGACGGTCCCCCCCCAAACCCCGAGGCCGTCGCTGCCCCTCGTGCTCGGTGGGGGACGGAGACCCCCCCCCGCCGGTGTCACCCTCCCCGCAGCCTGGCGGCCCCCGCAATTAGCCCTAACGAAGGCCGTTAACGCTCACCGCCGGCTGACCCAGCCCCGTCTCTTCCAGGCCTCCGATTCCGACGCCGACTCTGACGCCGGCGCTTCGGGCGAGTCCGAAAGTAGGTCCGCCGGCGCGGGCTCCGGTAGCCGCCGTTACCGGGGGCGTCTGGTTCCTCAGTGCTCGGTCGTGCTGCCCGTCTGCGCCCTGTTTGCTTGGGCTGTTTCCAGGGGGACGTTTCACTCGTTTCTGCCCCAAATTATATGTTTTTAAATAGGGAAATAGGGTGACGGCTGTGCTGTCACCCCAATCACGACACAGAGCAGGCACCTCCGGTCTCAGCGCCCTTTGGAGGTGCGAGACCCGTTTACACAGGGGGATTTCTTGCTATTTCATTAAAAAATCCACGATGAGACCCTGATATTCTGGATTCGGGGCGTTCGGTAGAGCCTTGCGTCCTGCACCGTGACCCGACGCTCTTCCCTTTGCGCAGTGGAGTTCCTGCGAAATCTCCTCTCCCGGACCCTGGGGCTGGGCGGCGAGAAGCCGGAGAAGGTGCTGGACGAGTTGACGCTGGAGGGAGTGAGCCGCTTCATGCAGAGCGAGAAGTGTAAGCCGGCCCCGTCGCTCCGGGACGCCTGCAGCCGGCCCTGGCTGGCGACCTTCGGGCTTTCCGGAGACTTTTGGGTGGCTTTGGCACCGTTTCGGCTCTCCCTACATCAAGGGAAGGCGTTTCTAAGCCCTCGTTTCCCCCTGCGCAGGTCGGAACGTCGTGTGTATGGTGGGAGCCGGGATTTCGACGTGTGAGTACAGCAGGTTCCTTCCGCGGGGGCCGGCTCCCGCCAGGTTTGGCTGCTCCTGGCCCTCTGTGGTCTCTTTTTGCTCCTCTGTGCTGAAATGCAGCTGGTTTTGGGGCAGAACTGGCGTAAAACGCTCTGCTAGGCCCTTTCCGTGCCTCACCGGCACCGTCTGGGCACACAGAGGGTAGAAATGGGGAAGGGGAAAGCGCTGAGGGGGGGCTAGAAAGCGCTCGGCCCGCTCGGGTCCCCGCGGGCCCTGACGCGCCGCCTCTGCGCCCGCAGCCGCGGGGATCCCCGATTTCCGCTCGCCCGGCACCGGCCTTTACGCCAACCTGCAGAGCTACAACCTCCCCTACCCCGAGGCCATCTTCGAGATCAACTTCTTCAAGGTACCGGGGGGCCCCCAGCGCAGGGGGGGGAAAGGGGGGGCCTCCGGCAGCCCTGAGACCGGCGTCTTCCCCCGCAGCAACACCCGGAGCCCTTCTTCGCCCTCGCCAAGGAGCTCTACCCGGGGCAGTTCAAGGTAACGCCGGACCGTAGCTAGTTAGGACTTAAAACCGCGGATATTGGGGTTTTTCGCAGCTTTTAAGGGGTATTTTTGCGTTCTGCTCTTGCCTGGGCCCTTTTTGGGCTTTGCTGTGGTGTCTGGGTTCCCCGCAGCCCCCCAAGTCTTGAGGCATGGGGGGGTTTCTCCCCCCACCGCCAAAAAACGCGCGTGGGTGACGCGGCATCCGGCCGCGCGCTCTTTTCCAGCCCACGGTGTGTCACTACTTCATGCGGCTGCTCAAGGAGAAGGGCCTGCTGCTGCGCTGCTACACCCAGGTACGGACCGCCGGCCCTTCCCGGGGGGGGGACGGCCCCCGGTGTCCCCCGCGGAGGGGACAGGGCCGGCGCTGAGCCACGCGCTCCGCAGAACATCGACACGCTGGAGCGCGTGGCCGGGCTGGAGCCGGACGAGCTGGTGGAGGCCCACGGCACCTTCTTCACCTCCCACTGCCTCCGCTCCTCCTGCCGCCAGCAGTACAGCCTCGACTGGATGAAAGGTACCCGCGGGGGGGCCCCCCCGGCCCCGCGGCCCCCCCGGGTTGTCCCTGAGCGCGGGGAGGGGTCCTCCGGGGCCGGAGACGGGGATCGTCCGGGCCCTGCAGCTCACTCTGCTCCTTTTTTCGCTGCAGGATCTTAATAAAAACCTTTTTTTCTTCCGTTTTCCCTTCGTTTCCCTCTGTCCCCCCCCCCCCAAAACAGCCCCCCCAAACCCGCCGCTGACCTCTGCCCCCCCTGTTTTCCAGAGCGGATTTTCTCGTCTCTGATCCCCAAATGTGAGAAGTGTCAGAGCTTGGTGAAACCAGGTGAGCGGGAGGGAGGTGGGCGCCCGGGGCGGGGGGTCCACGCCCCCCTCCCCTGCGCCACCGGGGGGGCCGCCACCCCCCCCACCCCCCCAGCGCTGCCGCTCTTCCTCCCAGACATCGTCTTCTTCGGCGAGAGCCTGCCCTCGCGCTTCTTCACCCTGCTGCAGTCGGTGAGTGGCGCCGGGGGGGCCGAGGGGGGGGCGCCGGGGGGGGCCGCCGGCGGCCTCGCTGCCACGCGTCCCCCCCCCCCCCCGCGGCAGGACTTCCAGAAGGTCGATCTGCTCCTCGTCATGGGCACCTCGCTGCAGGTGCAGCCCTTCGCCTCCCTCGTCGGCAGGTCCGCGCCCCCCCGGCCCCCCCCGCCCCCCCCAAAACGTCCCCGTGCCCCCCCCCCCGACCGCTCCCCTCTCTGCCACCGCAGGGTCCCCAGCAGCACCCCCCGGCTCCTCATCAACAAGGAGAAGACGGGGCAGGTGAGGGGGGGCAGATTGGGGGCATCGGGGGGCGGTTGAGCCGGGGGGGGCATTGGGGGGGCAAACTGGGGGCATCGGGGGGCGGTTGAGCCGGGGGGGGCATCGGGGGGGCAGATTGGAGGCATTGGGGGGCGATTGAGGCCGGGGGGGGCATTGGGGGGCAGATTGGGGGCATCAGGGGTGGTTGAGGCTGGGGGGGGCATTGGGGGGGCAAACTGGGGGCATCGGGGGGCGGTTGAGCCGGGGGGGGGCATCGGGGGGGGCGATTGGAGGCATCGGGGGGGCGGTTGAGGGTGGGGGGGGCATTGGGGGGCAGATTGGGGGCATTGGGGGCGGTTGAGGCCGGGGGGGGGCATTAGGGGGCAGGTGAGGGGGCATCGGGGGGGCAATTGAGGCTGGGGGGGGCATTGGGGGCAACTGAGGCTGGGGGGGCCATGGGGGGGGCAGATGCTGCTGGCCCCCCTCACCCTATATCCCCCCCCCGGTGCAGAGTGACCCCTTCATGTCCCTCATGGGCTTCGGCAGCGGCATGGACTTCGACTCGGACAAGGCCTACAGGCACGGGGGGGGTCCCGGGGTGCTGGGGGGGGGGGCAGGTGCTGGGGGGGGGCCCAGGGTGCTGGCAGCGGCGGGGGGGCACAAGCA
>NC_088133.1:1381465-1507783 GCF_036370855.1 Dromaius novaehollandiae
CCCCCAGTGTCCCCATGTCCCCCCTGGGCCCTGCCCCTTTCCCCACTCACGGCCCAGGCTCCGCCCCCTAGGCCCAGGCCCCGCCCATTCTTCCTTCTCTGGGGGGCCAGGCCCCGCCCCCAGGCCCTCATCCTGCCCCTTTCCCCTTCCCTGGGGTTCAGGCTCCGCCCCCCAGGCCCAGGCCCCGCCCCTTCCCATTTCTGGTGTTCAGGCCCCGCCCCCAGGCCAAGTCCCGCCCCCTAGGCCCAGGCCCCGCCTCTTGTCTTCACTGTTCTTCAGGCCCCACCCTCCTATATACAAACCCTGCCCCCAGGCCCCGCCCCCTAGGCCCAGGCCCCGCCCCCTGGGGCCCTGCTGAGGGCGGGGGGTCTGAGCTGCCCCTGGGGCTGGGAGCAGTGACTGCGGGGGGGACACGGGGGGGTGGGGGGGACATTGCAGGTGACCAGGGGACTCTGGTGCTGGTAATGGGGGGGGGGACCCAGAGAGGGACGTGGGGTCCCCGTCCCTGTCACCATCACCTCTGTGTCCACGTGGCCTGTCACGCCTGTGGCCCCTTGCGCTTGTGTCCCCGTGTCCCCAGCCCCGGGTGGCCCCTTGCACTTGTGTCCCCGTGTCCCCAGCCCCGGGTGGCCCCTCGTGCTCGTGTCCCCGTGTCCCCAGCCAGCACGCAGCTGCGGGGAAGACGCTCCCCGAGCGCCGGGGCTGGGGCCTGAACACCCCCCCCCCAATGACGTCCCTGTCCCCATCTCTGTACCCCCCCAGCACTGACGTCCCTGTCCCCATCCGTGTCCCCCCCCGGGCTGTTGGGGGGCCCTGGGGCCCCTCCCTGCTGGAGCTGCCCCCTCCCTGAGCCGCCCGGGGTGTCACGAGCTCTGCCCCGTCTCAGCCCTGGGGCCGGGGGGGGTCCCCGGGTCTTTCCGGGGTGCTCAAGGTGGGGGGCAGCCCCCCCCGGGACACCCCACCTGCCCAAGGGCTTTTTAAAAGTCTGGTTTTTTAATGCAAGTTCTGTTTTTCTTTTTTCTTTTCCTGATGTTTCTGCAATGAAAAGTTTTTGCACAAACCGGCGCCTGGCCGTGCCCTGCCTTTGCGCCCCCCCCCCCCTCCCCGGCCCCTGCCTCGCTGGGGGGGCCCTGTCCAGCGTGGGGACACCGGGGGGGGGGCTGCCTGGTTTGGGGGGGGGGGTTATTGGGGGTCCTGCCCATTGTGGCAGTCTGGGGGGGACCTTTCTGGTTTGGAGGGGGGTCTATTGGGGGCCCTGCCCATTGTGGCAGTCTGGGGGGGACCTTTCTGGTTTGGGGGGGGGTCTATTGGGGGTCCTGCCCATTGTGGCAGTCTGGGGGGGACCTTTCTGGTTTGGGGGGGGTCTATTGGGGGCCCTGCCTGGTTTGGGGGGGGCCTCTGGGGGGTCCTGTCTGGTTTGGAGACCCCCATGGGGGGGCTCTGCCTTGTTTGGGGGGTCCTGGGGGGTCCTGTCTGGCTTGGGAACCCCTATGGGGAGGCCCTGCCTTGTTTGGGGGGGGGCCCTGGGGGGTCCTGTCTGATTTGGGGACCCCCATGGGGGCCCTGCCTGGTTTGGGGGGGTTCTGGGGGGTCCTGTCTGGTTTAGGGACCCCCGTGGGGGGTCCTGCCTGGTTTGGGGGGGGCTCTAGGGGGTCCTGCCTGGTTTGGGGGGGCTCTGGGGGGGTCCTGCCCGTTGTGGGGGTCGGGGGGGGGCCGTGACACCGGCGGGCCCTGCGGTTGTTTTGGTGGGGGGGCGTGCCGGAAGTCGGAGGCGCCGCGCGGGGCGTGCCGGGAGCTGTAGTTCCGCCTCCCCTTGCCCCGCGCAGGGCATGCCGGGAGCTGTAGGCCCGCCCTGTCTCCCCCGCGGTGCGTGCCGGGAGTTGTAGTTCCGCCCCCGCGCGGGGCATGCCGGGAGCTGTAGTTCCATCCCCCGCCCCGGGGCAGCGGTACTCCCCCGTGCACACGCGTGTGCTCACATGTGCACACACGTCTCCATGCACACACCCATGTCCCCATGCACACGCATGTCCCCCACGCACACCCGTGTCCCCACGCACACCCGTGTCCCCACGCACACACATGTCCCCCACGCACACACGTCCCCCATGCACACATGTCCGCATGCACACACGTCCCCCATGCACACACGCATGTCCCCATGCACACGCATGCCCCTCCATGCACCCATGTCCCCACGCACACACATCCTCCGCACACCCATGTCCCCATGCACACCCATGTCCCCACGCACACACACGCCCCCACGCACACACATGTCCCCCATGCACACACACATGTCCCCATGCACAGATGTCCCCCACGCACACACATGTCCCCATGCACACGCATGTCCCCCACGCACACACATGTCCCCCATGCACACACGTCCCCCCATGCACACCCGTGTCCCCACGCACACACATGTCCCCATGCACACCCGTGTCCCCACGCACACCCGTGTCCCCATGCACACGTCCCCCATGCACACGCATGTCCCCATGCACACATGTCCGCCATGCACACACACATGTCCCCCACGCACACACATGTCCCCATGCACACGCGTGTCCCCATGCACACGCGTGTCCCCACGCACACACATGTCCCCATGCACACCCGTGTCCCCACGCACACACGTGTCCCCATGCACACGCGTGTCCCCACGCACACACATGTCCCCATGCACACCCGTGTCCCCATGCACACACATGTCCCCATGCACACGCGTGTCCCCACGCACACACGTCCCCCCATGCACACACATGTCCCCATGCACACACATGTCCCCCACGCACACACGTCCCCCCATGCACACCCGTGTCCCCACGCACACACACATGTCCCCACGCACACACATGTCCCCACGCACACACGTGTCCCCACGCACACGTCCCCCATGCACACACGTCCCCCCATGCACACACATGTCCCCCACGCACACACATGTCCCCACGCACACACATGTCCCCCACGCACACACATGTCCCCATGCACACCCGTGTCCCCACGCACACCCGTGTCCCCATGCACACCCGTGTCCCCCATGCACACCCGTCGCGCCGCGCATGCGCACCACCCCCCACCCCGCGCGAGCGGCCCCTTTAAGGCGCGGGCGGACTACCCGTCCCGGCATGCCCCGCGCGCGGCCGTTATGTAAGCGCGGGGCGGGCGCGCGCGCGGCGCAGGGGGGGGCGGGGGGCTGCGCTGAGGGGGCGGCGGCGGCGCGGGCCGGGCCGGGCCGGGGGGGGGGGCGGCGCGCGGGTAACGGCGGCGGCGGGGGGGGGCGGCGGCGGCGGCGGCGGCGCCATGTCGGCGCGGCGGCAGTGGTGCTACCTGTGCGACCTGCCCAAGATGCCGTGGGCCGTGGTGTGGGACTTCAGCGAGGCCGTGTGCCGCGGCTGCGTCAACTTCGAGGGCGCCGACCGCATCGAGCCGCTGCTGGAGGCGGCGCGGCGCCTCCGCCACAGCCACGGCCACGGCCACGGCCACGGCGCCGCCGAGGCCCGCCCGCCGCCGCGGCCCGCCCGCGACGCGCTGCCGCCGCCGCCGCCCGGCCCGCGCCTGCCCAACGGGCTGGGCCGCGCCGAGGAGGCGGCCGAGCCGCGCCGCGGGGCCTCGGTGGCGGCGGCGGCGGCGGTGGCGGCGGGGGGCTGCCGGCCGCGGGGCGCCGAGTGCCTGGCGGAGCTGAGCGAGGCCATGCGGGGCCGCGCCGAGGACTGGCCCGGGAAGCCGCCGGCGGTGCGCGAGCGCCTGGCCGCCCTGGCCGGCTGCGCCCCCTTCAACGTGCGCTTCCGCAAGGACCACGCGCTGGTGGGGCGCGTCTTCGCCTTCGACGCCGCGCCGCGGCCGGGCTTCGAGTTCGAGCTGAAGCTCTTCGCCGAGTACCCCTGCGGCTCGGGCAGCGTCTACGCCGGCGTGCTGGGCCTGGCCAAGCAGATGTTCCACGACTGCCTGCGCGAGCCGGGCAAGGCCATCTCCTCGGGCTACAAGTACCTCGAGTACGAGAAGCGCCAGGGCAGCGGGGACTGGCGTCTGCTGGGCGAACTCTTCACCGAGGCCGTGCGCTTCTTCCGCGACCCCCCCGCGCCGGACGCGCTGCCCCAGCAGCCCCCCGAGGCGGCGGGCGCCCTGCTGCCCGCCTCGCTGGCCCGCGCCCTGCCGCCGCGACGCCGGAGGAAGGCCTCGCCGGAGCCCGACGGCGAAGGCGGTGCCGGCAAGCTGACGGGCGAAGAGCAGCAGCAGCGGCAGCACTGGCTGCCCCTCGCTTTGTACCCGCCGGGCGACGCCGCCGCCGCCGCCGCCCTCCGCGGCGACCCGTCGCCCATCGCGGCGCTGAAGACCGTGGCCGAAGCGCTGGGGGCCGGGCAGCCGCCCAAAGACGCCGCCGCCGCCGCCGCCCGGCAGAACAGTGGCAGCCCGGCGTCGCCCGCCGCCCAGCAGCGCCCGGCACCGCGGGGCACCGAGGCGGCGGCTCAGCCGGCGGCGGGCGCCGAGGCGGCGGCGGGTGCCGAAGCGGCGGCGGCGGCACCGCTGTGCTGCACCATCTGCCGCGAGCGCCTGGAAGATACCCACTTCGTGCAGTGCCCCTCGGTGCCCGGCCACAAGTTCTGCTTCCCGTGCTCGCGGGATTTCATCAAGGCGCAGGGTGCCGCCGGCGAGGTTTATTGCCCCAGCGGGCAGAAGTGCCCCTTGGTGGGCTCCAGCGTGCCCTGGGCCTTCATGCAGGGCGAGATCGCCACCATCCTGGCCGGCGACATCCGCGTCAAGAAGGAGCGCGACCCCTGAGCCCCCCCCCCTTTCCCCTTCCCCCCCCCCAGGCTCTTATTAACTCGCTGCCTTGTTTTCTTTTTGGGAGGGGGGCACAATTTGGGGAGGGGGGGTGGTTGTGTTTTTAACCCTTTCGGACCGGAGACTCTGTATAAAAGGGGTGTTGGGGGGGGATATTTGGGGGGGGGGCTCAATAACATCTGTTGGGGGGGGGAGCCCCTCCCCTGACTCTTTTTAGGGTGCTGCTTTGGGGGGGGGGGTTAACTGTTGTCCCGGACTCCTGGGCCCATCTCCTGGTGGGGGGGAGGGGGGAGACTTTGGGGGTCCTCGTGGGGGGGGCATGGGACGCCTGGGTTCTCCCCCAGCGTTTGGGGGGGGGTTGGGGTCGGGGGGGGGGACGCTCAGGGTTCCCTTTTCGGTGCTAACGCCTGTAGTTACCACGTCCCCTCCCCTGCCTCAGTTTCCCCCCCGGGGGGGGGGCAGGGAGACCCTACGCTAACCGCCCCCCCCCCAGCGCAGCTGAGGGCTCCCCGGGAAGGGGTTTGGGGGGGTGACAAGTGCCTGTCCCGGCCCCCCGTCTGGGCAGCCCCCCGGGCGGGGGGCCGGGGGTCCCGCTCGCTCTGTTGCTTTTCGGGGACTTTTGGTCAATAAACAAACGCTTTTGGGTGGTTTTTGTTTAAGCTGCAGCTTGGCTGGTCCTTGGGGGGGGGCGTGGGGGTGTCCAGGGGGTCTGGGGGGCACTTTGGGGGGGGGGGCAATTGGGGGTGTCCTGGGTCTCTGTGGGGCTGGTTGGGGGGGACATGGGGCAATTGGGGGTGTCCTGGGGGCCTATGGGGCTGGTTTGGGGGGGCTGTGGGGCAGTTTTGGGGGGCTGCGGGGCTATTGGGGGTGTCCTGGGAGTGTGGTGGGCAGTTTGGGGGTGTGTGTGGGGCAACTGGGGGTGTCCTGGGTCTCTGTGGGGCTGGTTGGGGGGGACATGGGGCAATTGGGGGTGTCCTGGGGGTCTGTGGGGCTGATTTGGGGGGGCCGTGGGGCAATTGGGGGTGTCTGTGGGGCTGGTTGGGGGGGACATGGGGCATTCTGGGGGTGCCCAGGGGGTCTGTGGGGCAGTTTTGGGGGGCTGTGGGGCAGGTAAAGGGTGTCCTGGGGGCCTATAGGGCAGGTTTGGGGGCATATGGGGCAATTGGGGGTGTCCTGGGTCTCTGTGGGGCTGGTTGGGGGGGACATGGGGCAATTGGGGGTGTTCTGGGTGTGTGTGGGGGCAGTTGGGGGGGCCATGGGGCAGGTAAAGGGGGTCCTGGGGGCCTATAGGGCAGGTTTGGGGGCCTATGGGGCAATTGGGGGTGTCCTGGGGGCCTATGGGGCTGGTTTGGGGGGGCTGTGGGGCAGTTTTGGGGGGCTGCGGGGCAATTGGGGGTGTCCTGGGAGTGTGGTGGGCAGTTTGGGGGGGGCCGTGGGGCAATTGGGGGTGTCCTGGGGGCCTATGGGGCAGTTTGGGGGGGACATGGGGCAATTGGGGGTGTCCGGGGGGGCCTATGGGGCAGTTTGGGGGGGGCCATGGGGCAATTGGGGGTGTCCGGGGGGGCCTATGGGGCAGTTTGGGGGGGGCCGTGGGGCAATTGGGGGTGTCCGGGGGGGCTGGGGGGCAGTTTGGGGGGGCCATGGGGCAATTGGGGGTGTCCTGGGGGGCTGCGGGGCAGGTCCCGGGGGGGGGGCGGTCCCGGGGGGGGTCCCGGTGCCGGTGCCCGCGGCCGCCAGGGGGCAGCCCAGTCCCGGTGCGGGGCCCCCGGGGCCGCCCGCCCCCCCGGTAGCGCCACCCCCCCCCGGTCCCCCCCCTTCCCCCCCCCTCCCCGGGGTATTTAACGGGCCGCCGCGGAGGCCCCGGGGAGGCAGCGGCGGGACGGCCCGGCCCGGCGGTACCGGCAGCCCCCGGTACCGGCAGCCCCGGCGGGGAGGGGAGGGGAGGGGGGGGCGCGGGGGGGGCTCGGTGACGATGGAGAGCCACGAGCTGCCCGACTGGAGCGGCTTCTACGGGGACCCCGCCGAGGTGGGCACCGGGGGGGGGGGCACCGGGGGGGGCCGGGTGCCGGTTGCCCCGGGGACAGCTTGCCGGGCCCCGGGGGGGCGGGTTGCACCGGGCCCCCCCCGGGGAGGGAACCGGGGGCACCCAAGGGTGCCAGGTCCCGGGTGCCCCGGGGGTGCAGTTTGCACCGGGACCCCCCCGAGGAGGGAACCGGGGGGGCTCGGGGGGGCACCGGGTGCACCGGACCCCGGGGGTGCAGTTTGCACCGGGACCCCCCTGAGGAGGGAACCGGGGGGGCTCGGGGGGCACCGGGAGCACCCAAGGGCGCCAGGTCCCGGGTGCCCCGGGGGTGCAGTTTGCACCGGGACCCCCCCGGGGAGGGAACCAGGGGGGCTCGGGGGGTGGCACCGGGGGCACCCAAGGGTGCCAGGTCCCGGGTGCACCGGACCCCGGGGGTTGGTTTGCACCGGGACCCCCCCGAGGAGGGAACCAGGGGGGTTCGGGGGGCACCGGGGGGCACCACGAGCACCCAAGGGTGCCAGGTCCTGGGTGCACTGGACCCCGGGGGGGTGGTTTGCACCGGGACCCCCCCGAGGAGGGAACCGGGGGGGCACCGGGGGCACCCAAGGGTGCCAGGTCCCGGGTGCACCGGACCCCGGGGGGGGTGGTTTGCACCTCGGTGCCCCCCCCCGGGGCCACAGCACCCAGGGGTGCCCCGAGGCCTGGGTGCTGCTGGGAGGGTTGGGGTCACTGTGGGAGTTGGGGGGGGGGGCGTCACGGGTGGGGGGGTGACGCATGGACACACGGACGTGCACGGGCACACGTAGCCACGTGTGTTGGGGGGGGTCAGAGTCTCCCTGGGGTGCTGTTGGGTGGTTGGGGTCACCCCGGGGTGCTGGGGAAGCTGGGATCACCCTGGGGTGCCGTGGGGCGATGGGGGTCACCCCGGGGTGCTGGGGAAGCTGGGATCACCCTGGGGTGCCGTGGGGCGATGGGGGTCACCCCAGGGTGCTGGGGAAGCTGGGATCACCCTGGGGTGCCGTGGGGCGATGGGGGTCACCCCGGGGTGCTGGGGAAGCTGGGATCACCCTGGGGTGCCGTGGGGTGATGGGGGTCACCCCGGGGTGCTGGGGAAGCTGGGATCACCCTGGGGTGCCGTGGGGCGGCGGGGGTCACCCCAGGGTGCTGGGGAAGCTGGGATCACCCTGGGGTGCCGTGGGGCGGCGGGGGCCACCCTGGGGTGCTGGAGCGGGTGCTGGGCTGGGTGACGATGTGCGAGCTGGGGTCAATGCCAGGATGGGTGCCGGGGTGGGTGATGATGTGGGTGCTGGGGTCAGTCGTGGGCTGGGTGCCAGGCTGGGTGCAAGGATGGGTGCTGGGTTCAATGCCAGGATGGGTGCTGGAGTGGGTGATGATGTGGGTGCTGGGGTCAATGCCAGGCTGGATGCAAGGATGGGTGCTGGGGTCAGTGCTGGGAAGGGTGCTGGGATGGGTGATGATGTGGGTGTTGGGGTCAGTGCCAGGCTGGGTGCAAGGACGGGTGCTGGGGTCAATGCCGAGATGGGTGCTGCAGTGGGTGTTGGGGTCAGTCGTGGGCTGGGTGCAAGGACGGGTGCTGGGGTCAATGCCGGGATGGGTGCTGCAGTGGGTGCTGGGGTCAGTCGTGGGGTGGGTGCTGGGGTCAATGCCAGGATGGGTGCTGGGGTGGGTGACGATGTGGGTGCTGGGGTCAGTGCCGGGATGGGTGCTGGGGTGGGTGACAATGTGGGTGCTGGGGTCAATGCCGGGATGGGTGCTGGGGTGGGTGCTGATGCGGGTGCTGGGGTCAGTCCCGGGGCGGGTGCCAGGACGGGTGCAAGGACAGCTGCTGGGGTCAATGCCGGGATGGGTGCTGGGGTGGGTGACGATGTGGGTGCTGGGGTCAATGCCGGGATGGGTGCTGGGGTGGGTGCTGATGCAGGTGCTGGGGTCAGTCCCGGGGCAGGTGCCAGGACGGGTGCAAGGACGGGTGCTGGGGTCAATGCCGGGATGGGTGCTGGGGTGGGTGACGATGTGGGTGCTGGGGTCAATGCCGGGATGGGTGCTGGAGTGGGTGCTGCAGTGGGTGCTGGGGTCAGTCGTGGGCTGGGTGCAAGGATGGGTGCAAGGATGGGTGCAAGGACAGCTGCTGGGGTCAATGCCGAGATGGGTGCTGGGGTGGGTGACGATGTGGGTGCTGGGGTCAGTGCCGGGATGGGTGCTGGGGTGGGTGACAATGTGGGTGCTGGGGTCAATGCCGGGATGGGTGCTGGGGTGGGTGCTGATGCGGGTGCTGGGGTCAGTCCCGGGGCGGGTGCCAGGACGGGTGCAAGGACAGCTGCTGGGGTCAATGCCGGGATGGGTGCTGGGGTGGGTGACGATGCGGGTGCTGGGGTCAATGCCGGGATGGGTGCTGGGGTGGGTGCTGATGCAGGTGCTGGGGTCAGTCCCGGGGCGGGTGCCAGGACGGGTGCAAGGACGGCTGCTGGGGTCAATGCCGGGATGGGTGCCGTGTTGGGTACCAGGACGGGCGCCGGGCTGGGTGACAAGGCGGGTCCCGAGGCCGGGCGCCGGATGGGTGCCGGGACCCCAGCACCGGGCGCCAGCCCCCGCCGCCTCCCCTCTCCCGCAGAGCTGCTCCGGGCCGCCGGGACCGCCCGCCGCCCTGCCGCCCGCCCCGGCAGCACCCACCCAAGCCCCGGCCCCGCGGCGGGCGCCCGCCAAGCCGCCCTACTCCTACATCTCCCTCATCGCCATGGCCATCGAGCAGGCGCCCGCCAAGATGCTGACGCTGAGCGAGATCTACCGCTGGATCATGGAGCTCTTCCCCTACTACCGGCACAACCGGCAGCGCTGGCAGAACAGCGTCCGCCACTCGCTCTCCTTCAACGACTGCTTCGTCCGGGTGGCCCGCGGCCCCCACCAGCCCGGCAAGGGCTCCTACTGGGCCCTGCACCCCGGCTCGGGCAACATGTTCGAGAACGGGTGCTACCTGCGGCGGCAGAGGAGGTTCAAGCTGGCCGAGAAGAGCAGGAGGGCGGCCAAGGCGGCGGAGGGGGCCCCTCGCGTCGCCCCGGGGCCGCCCCGCGGCTTCAGCCACCCCTTCTCCGTCTCCACCTCGGTGGCACCCCGGGCGGGTGACGCCAAGGGCTACGAGTCGCCCGGTGCCGGTGGTCTCGGGGTGCCGGGCGAGGGGAGGGCGCCCTACGAGGTGGCACCCGGCGCCCTGGCCGAGCCCCCCGCCTGCTGCCAGGGCTTCTACGGGCGCCCGCTGCTCGACGCCTCGTAGGGACCCCGGCCCCCGGGGTGGGGGGGTGGGGGTGTCCCGGCTGCGGGCACCCAAGGGGGGGGGTGGATGGTGGGGTTGGGGGTGCCCTGGGGTGCTGGGTTGGATGAGGGCACCTTGGGGACACCAGGAGGGACATGGGGACATTGAGCCCCACGAGGGCACCTTGGGGACCCCCAGATGGATGTGGGGACATTGAGCCCCACGAGGGCACCTTGGGGACACCAGGAGGGACATGGGGACATTGAACCCCATGAGGGCACCTTGGGGACACCAGGATGGACATGGGGACGTTGAGCCCCACGAGGGCACCCAAGGGACCCCCAGATGGACATGGGGATGTTGAGCCCCATGAGGGCACCTTGGGGACACCAGGATGGACGTGGGGACATTGAGCCCCACGAGGGCACCCAAGGGACCCCCAGATGGATGTGGGGACGTTGAGCCCCACGAGGGCACCTTGGGGACACCAGGATGGACATGGGGACGTTGAGCCCTGTGAGGGCACCTTGGGGGCACCAGGATGGACATGGGGACATTGAGCCACACAAGGGCACCCAAGGGACCCCCAGATGGACATGGGGATGTTGAGCCCCATGAGGGCACCTTGGGGACACCAGGATGGACATGAGGATGTCGAGCCCGACGAGGGCACCCAAGGGACCCCCAGATGGACATGGGGAGCCTGAGATGGACCAGGGCACCCAAGGGACCCCCCAGATGGACGTGGGGACCCTGGGGACGCCAAGACGGACATGGAGAGCCTGAGCCTGACGGGGACCCCCTGGGGACCCCCACATGGGCGTGGGGACTCTGGGGACACCAAGATGGACGTGGAGACCCCGAGCCCATCGAGGATACCCCGAGGACCCCCGGCTGGACATGGGGACCCTGGAGACCCCCGGGTGGACGTGCAGATCTTGGGGACACCGAGATGGACATGGAGACCCCGAGCCCAACGAGGGCACCCTGGGGACCTGCAACATGGATTGGGGACCCTGGGGACACCGAGATGGACAAGGGGACCCCAAGCCCAACGAGGGCACCCTGGGGACCCCTGGATGGACTTGGGGACCCTGGGGACACCGAGATGGACAAGGGGACCCCAAGCCCAATGAGGGCACCCTGGGGACCCCTGGATGGACTTGGGGACCCTGGGGACACCGAGATGGACATGGGGACACCAAGCCCAACGAGGGCACCCTGGAGACCCCCCACATGGACTTGGGGACCCTGGGGACACCAAGATGGACATGGGGACCTCGAGCTCACCAGGGTCACCCTGGGGACCCCCGGATGGACATGGGGACCCTGGTGGATGTGGGGACCCCGAGTCCCCTGTCACCCTGGGCTTCGGGGACGGTTTTGGGGTGGTTTTGGGTGCCACCAGGGCCATCCCGAGTACATGCCACCCTCCTCTTCCTCGTGCCCTTCCTCTGCCCCCCCCCCCGGGATTAAAGAGCTTTTCGGTAACGGCCCCCGCAGCCGCCTCGTCTCTGTGTCACCCGGGGACACGGGGGGGGGGGACACGGGGGACATGGGGGACATGGGGACACGGGGGACAGGGAGGGCGCGTGGCCGCAAGCGGAGGGTGCCCACCCCGGGGTGCCCCCCCATCCTCCCTCCTTCAGCCTTCCCTCCTTCCTCCCTGCTTCCCTCCAGCGCTCCCTCTCTCCTCCTTCCCTCCCTCCCTGCCTGGCCATCTCTCCCTCCCTCCTCCATCCCACCCTCCATCCCTCCATCTCTCCTTCCCTCCTGCCACCTTCCATCCCTCCCTCCCTCCCTCCCTCCATCTCTCCCTCAATCCTTCCATCTCTCCTTCCCTCTCTCCATCTCTCCCTCAGTCCTTCCATCTCTCCTGCCCTCCCTCCACCTTCCATCCCTCCCTCCATCTCTCCTTCCCTCCCTCCACCTTCCATGCATCCCACCCTCCATCTCTCCCTCCATCCCTCCCTCCATCTCTCCTTTCCTCCCTCCATCCCTCCCTCCATCTCTCCTTCCCTCCCTCCACCTTCCATCCCTCCCTCCATCCTGCCCTCCATCCCTCCCTCCATCATCCCATCTCTCCCTCTGTCCTTCCATCCCTCCCTCCATCCCTCCCTCCGTCCTTCCATCCATCCCCTTCTCCATCCTTCTCTTCATCCCTCCATTCTCCTTCCCTCCCTCCCTTTCTAGTCCTCCATGTACACGCGTGTGTCCCCGCACACCCCAACGCACACGCGTGTCCCCGCACACCCCAACGCACACGTGTCCCCTTGCACACGCGTGTCCCCGCACACCCCAATGCACACGTGTCCCTGCACACCCCAGCACACACATGTCCTTGCACACGCGTGTCCCCACACACCCCAATGCACACGTGTCCATGCACACCCCAGCACACACGTGTCCTTGCACACGCGTGTCCCCGCACACCCCAATGCACACGTGTCCCCTTGCACACATGTCCCTGCACACCCCAGCACACACATGTCCTTGCACACGCGTGTCCCCGCACACCCCAATGCACACATGTCCCTGCACACCCCAGCACACACGTGTCCTTGCACACGCGTGTCCCCGCACACCCCAATGCACACGCGTGTCCCCTTGCACACGTGTCCTTGCACACCCCAGCACACACGTGTCCTCGCACACGCGTGTCCCCGCACACCCCAACGCACATGCACCACCCCAGCACCCACCAGGACGGCCCCCCCCCCCGTCCCCGCTCCCCCCCCGGCTCTGGGGCGTCTCCGTCCCCGCGGCCCCCCCGGCGGCAGCGGTGGCGGGGGGGGGGCCGGGGGGGCCGCCCCGAACACTGGCCCTTTGTGCGTCCCGGGCGCGGGGCCGCGGCGGCGGCGGCCGCATAAAGCCCTGCCTGTGCCCGCGCCAGGCCCGGCCACGCCGCGGGGCCGGGGGGGGCCCGACCCCCCCACCCCAAGCCCTGAAATGGGGCTGGGAGCCTCAGGGTGCCCCCCCCACGAAAGGGCCCAGGCGTCCGGGTGGGGGGGGGCGTGCAGCGCCGTGCGCCCTCTGCTGGGACCCCCCCCCAGCACCCCGAAATGGGGCTGGAGCCTCAGGGTGCCCCCCCCGTGTGCCCCCCCCTGCACCCCAAAATGGGGCTGGGAGCCTCAGGGTGCCCCCCGTGTGCCCCCCCCACGAAAGGGCCCAGGCGTCTGGGTGGGGGGGACGTGCAGCGCCGTGTGCCCTGCCCTGGGACCCCCCCCCCCGCACCCCGAAATGGGGCTGGGAGCCTCAGGGTGCCTCCCATGTGCCTCCCCCAGAAGGGGCCCAGGCGTCCGAGCGGGGGGGGGCAGCACCCTGGGGTGCCACGTGGCCGGGGGGGGGGTGGCTGGCACCGGGGGCCGCGGGGCCTCGTTTACGAGCTGTCGCTGACGAGGTTTCCCGGCAGCCCCCCCCTTCTCCCCCCCCCCCCGCGGGGCCGCCAGGCCTCGGGGTGCCCCCCCCGCCGGCCAAGGGGCCCAGGCGTCCGGGTAGCTCTGGGTGCTGACGTGGCCTCCGGCCCTGCCCATTTTGGGGGGGGCCCCAGGTGTCCGGGCAGCATCCCCCCCCCCCCGCACCGCAGGGCACCCTGGGGTGGCGGGGGGGGGGCGAGGGGGGGGTCCCCTGGCTGAGACCTGTTGGACTCGTGGCACCGGTGGCAGATCCGGGGCGAGGGCCCAGGCGTCCGGGCCCTGCTTGGCTCCCTGCCCTGTGGGGGGGGGCAGGTGGCACGGATGGGGGGGGACACACGGACTGGGGACACCGGTGGTGACCGGGGCGGGGGTCCCTGGGTTTGGGGACATGGGGAGGGGGGGCCCTGGGCTGGGGACGAGGGACCCCGATGGTGACACCGGGGGGGGCACCAGGGAGGGGGCATTGGGGGACCCCGATGTGGGGACAAGGGGGGCCCTGGGGTGGCACTGGGGGGACCCAGGTTTTGGGGACCCTGGGGGGACATTGGGGGGGTCCCAGGGCTGAGTGGGGGGGCTGGGGTGACACGGGGGAGGTCCCTGGGGTGACAGCGTGTCCCATGGTGGCACAGGGGGCCCAAGGTGACAGGGGGGGTCCCAGGGGTGACATGGGGGGTCCCAGGGGTGACACAGAGTGATCTCGAGGTGACATGGGGGGTCCCAGGGTGACACGGGGGGGCTCTGGGGTGACATGAGGGGGTCCCTGGGGTGACAGCACGTCCATGGGGTGACACTGGGGGTCCTGGGGTGACATGGGGGGGGTCCCAGGGTGACATGGGGGTCCAAAGTGACATAGGGGGGGTCCCAGGGTGACATGGGGAGTCCAAGGGGTGACACTGGGGGGGGCCTGGGGTGACATGGGGGGTCCCAGGGTGACACTGGGGGTCCCCAGGCTGCCGGGGGGGTCCCCGTCCCTGTCCCCGTCCCCGGGCGCTGGCCCGGCCCCCCCGGAAGTCCGGGTTAACCATTACCCAGCGCTGCCCCGGGCCAGGCACTGGCCAAGGCCGCCGATAAGGGGGGCCCAGGCGTCCGGGCGGGGCCCAGGCGTCCGGGCTGCCCCCCCCACTGCTTGCACACCCACGTGCACGAGGGATCCCTGGTGTGTGCACACCCACGTGCACGGACACCCTCGGTCTTTGCACACCCATTTGCACAGGGACCCCAGTGTTTGCACACGCACGTGCATGGAGACCCCCGTTGTTTGCACACCCATTTGCACGGGGACCCCCGGCGTTTGCACGCCCACGTGCACAGGGATCCCGCAGTGTGCACACTCGTGTGCACAGGGGCCTCAGCTTTTGCACACCCACGTGCACGGGGACGCCCGGCGCTTGCACACTCGTGTGCACAGGGTCCCTGGTGTTTGCACACCCACGTGCACGGGGACCCCCGGCGCTTGCACACGAGTGTGCACGGGATCCCCACTGTTTGCACACCCACGTGCACGGGGACGCCCGGCGCTTGCACACTCGTGTGCACGGGATCCCCGCTGTTTGCACACCCACGTGCACGGGGACCCCCGGCGCTTGCACACTCGTGTGCACGGGATCCCCGCTGTTTGCACACCCACGTGCACGGGGACCCCCGGCGCTTGCACACTCGTGTGCACAGGGTCCCCGCTGTTTGCACACCCACGTGCACAGGGATCCCCCGGCGCTTGCACACTCGTGTGCACGGGATCCCCGCTGTTTGCACACCCACGTGCACGGGGAACCACCCCCCTGCTCTGCGCATGCGCACCACGTGCACGGCGCCCCCCGGCGGGCGGCAGCGGGGAAGAAGGGGGCGGGGCCTCTCCCGCCCCCGCCCCCTGCCTACAGCTCCCAGCGGGCGGCGCGCGGCGGCGCTGCTGCCTGACGTCACGGCGCATGCGCGCGGTGCGCGGAGGCCGCCGAGCGCGCGGGCGGCGGTGAGGGGGGATGGGGGGCCCGCGGGCGCCCATAGGGGCCTATAGGGGCCTATAGGGGGGTCGGGAGGGGGATGGGCAGGGCCCTGGGCAGTGTGTGGCGGCGGGGGGCTCCGTAGGGCTATGGGGTGTGTGGGAGATGGAGTTCCCTAGGAGGGTGGAGGCCCTATAGGGCTGCGTGGGGGCCCTATAGGCTCCTATAGGGGTGTGGGCGTGTGGGGGAAGGGCTCTGTAGGACCTGAGGCCTCCTATGGGGGCAGGGGAGTCTATAGGTCAAGGAATGCGTGGGAGATGGGGCTCTAGAGGGGAGTGCAGGCCCTATAGGGCGGGGGGGGGCCTATAGGCTCCTATAGGGATGTGGGGTATGTGGTGAGTGGTTCTATAGGGCCCTGGGCCGTGTGTGGTGGCAGGAGGGTCTGTAGGGCCAAGAGCTGTGTGGAAGATGGGGCTCTAGGGGCTGTGGAGGCCCTGTTGGGCTGGGCAAGCTATAGGCTCCTATAGGCTTGGGGGTAGGTGAGGAAGAGGCTCCATATGGCCCTGGGCAGTGTGAGGGGGCCGGGGGGTCTATATGGACAGGGGATGCTTGAGAAATGGGGCTCTATAGGGGTGAGGGGATAGAGGGGAGGCATCTCTATAGGGTCTTGGGCAGTATTTGGGGGCAGAGGGTCTGTAGGGACAGGGCGTGTGTGGGGAGTGGGGCTCTATAGGGGCCTGAGGGACTGGAATAGGGAGGTGAAGGTCTTATAAGGGGCTGGAGGAGCCTATGGGAGTGGGGGTATGTGGACAAGAGGCTCTATAGGGCCCTGGACAGCATGGGGGGTGGGACGGTTTGTAGGGAAGGGGGTTGTGGGGGAACTGGGGCTTTATAGGGCCTGGGGGAAGTACAGTAGGGTGAGGTATGGGGAGGCAGGAAGCTCTATAGGGGCAGGAGCATGTGGGGAAGAGGCTCTGTAGGGCCCTGAGCAGTGTGTGAGGGCGGGCGGCCCCCTATGGCCGGGGCTGTGTGGGAAATGGGCCCTATAGAGGGGTGGAGACCTTGTAAGAGGCTATAGACGCTACAGAGGCATGGTGCTCTATAGGGTCCTGGGCTGCGTGGGGAGGCAGGAGGCTCTGTAGGAACCGGGATTGTGTTGAAATATATAGGGTGAGTGCTGGGGATATGTGGTGGCAGGGCTCTCTATAGGAGCCGAGATAAGTGAGGGCAGGCTCTGCGCCAGGGCCTGGATTGGCAGTAACATGGGGGAGGTATATAGAGTGTCCCAGAACTCTATAGGGGCTGGAATAGGTGTGGACAGACATTGTGTAGGGGTCTGGATCAGCAGTAATATGGGGGAGGCATATAGAGCATCCTGGGACCCTATAGGGGCTGGGATAGGTGAGAGCAGGCCCCCATAGGGGCCTGGATTGGCATATGGGGTGTCCCAGGGCCGTGTAGGGGGCCGGTGGGGGGGGCTTTAGGTGCCTGGGCTATACAAGGGGGCCCTATAGCGTAAGGGGTGCTGGGGGTTAAGCATGGGACACTGCCAGAGAGCATATAGGTGACGGGGGGTATACAGCAATGCTGGCAGAGGGGCCCTATAGGCCTCGGGGGGGTTCACGGAGGGCATCAGGGCACCACTGCGGGGAGGGAAAAGGGGTCATATATGGGTCTGGGGGGCCGTATGGATGGTAGAGGGGGCAGTACGGATAGTGGGGGGTGCAGTATGGACGTCAGGGGGCCGGTATGGCTGGCGGGGGGGCCAGCATGGCTGGTGGGGGGGCTGGTACGGATGCCGGGGGTGCAGTATGGATGGCGGGGGGCAGTATGGATGCCGGGGGGGGTGCTGATGCCCGCCCCCCCCGCAGCGAGGAGGAGCAGCATGGCGGCGGCGGGCGCCGAGGGCCCCAACGCCCGCATGAGCGTGGCCTCGCAGTTCTTCACCGAGGAGGAGTGCGGCGGCATCGACGGCATGAGCACCTCCGAGCGGGTGCGTGCGGCCCCCCGCGGCCCCCCCGGCATCGGGATCCGGCCCCCCCGGCATCGGGATCCGGCCCTGGTGTCCTCGTGGGGATCTGGTTCACGGTGGCCCAGGGGGGACCTGGCCCCGGCGTCCTCGTGGGGATCCGGCCCCGGTGTCCTTGCAGGGATCAGGGCCCCGGTGTGACCGCCGGCATCAGGATCAGGGCCCTGGCGTCCTCGCGGGGATCTGGCCCTGGCATCCTCGCTGGCATTGGGATCAGGGCCCCGGCGTCCTCGTGGGGATCTGGTTCGCAGTGGTCCCGTGGGGACCCGGCCGTGGCATCCTCACGGGGATCTGGACACGATGTCCTGGCAGGGGTCGGGATTGGGGCTGTGGCATCCTTGTAGGGATCAGGATCAGGGCCGTGGCATCCTTGTAGGGATCAGGATCGGGGCTGTAGTGTCCTGGCAGGGATTGGGATCGGGGCCATGGCATCCTTGTGGGGATCTGGCTTGGGGCTGTGGCAGCCTCGTGGGGATCCAGCTGTGGCATCCTTGCGGGGATCTGGTCTGGCGTCACCTCATCCTCGTGGAGATCCGGCCCAGGGCCATGGTGTCCTTGTGGGGATCAGGATTGGGTTGGGGCCACGGTGTCCTCGTGGGGATCCCACCTGGGGCTGTGGTGTCCTCGCGGGGATCAGGATCAGGCTGGGGACTGTGGTGTCCTCGCAGGGATCTGGCCCAGGGCCACTTAATCACCATGAGGATCCAATTTGGGGCCACAGTGTCCTTGCAGGGGTCTGGCCTGGGGCCGTGGTGTCCCCATGAGATTTGGGCTCAGGGCCACCGTGTCCTTGCAGGGATCCAGTTGAGGCCACCGTGTCCTCACAGGGATTGGCCTTGGGGCCACTGTCTCCTCATGGGGATCTGGCCTTGGGGCCACCATGTCCTTGCAGGAATTGGCCTTGGGGCCACCATGTCCTCGTGCGGACCTGGCTTCAGGGCCACTGTGTCCTTGCAGGGATTGGCCTTGGGGCCACCACGTCCTTGTGGGGATCTGGCCCAGGGTGACCATGTCTTTGTAGGAATTGGCCTTGGGGCCACCATGTCCTCATGGTGATCTGGCCGGGGGCCACCGTGTCCTCGCAGGGATTGGCCTTGGGGCCACTGTGTCCTTGTGGGGATCTGTCCCGGGGCCACCGTGTCCTTGTAGAACTGGCCTTGGGGCCACCATGTCCTCGCAGGGATCTGTCCTGGGGCCACCATGTCCTCACAGGGATCCAGCCCGGGGCCACCGTGTCCTCGTGGGGATCTGGCCCAGGGCCACCATGTCCTTGTAGGAACTGGCCTTGGGGCCACTGTGTCCTCGCGGGGATCTGACCCAGGGCCACCGTGTCCTCGCGGGGATCCGGCCGCGACGTCCTTGCAGGACGGAGCTTGGGGCGTCCTCGGTGGAGGAGGCGGCGGGGGGGGATCCGGCCTTGCCGGGAGCAGGGTCAGCGCAGGATGCGCCGGCGGGACGGGAGCCGGAGCCGGAGCCGGCGCCGGCGCTGCCTAACGAGTTTGCCCGGCCTCAGCGCGTCCGGCGAGGCGAGCCAGCGAGCCGGGGCCGGCCCCAGCCCCTCTCTATCGAGGCCTTGTGCGCACACAAGCCCTTTTCATGCCGCGGCCGGGGCGGGGGCGGGCCGCTTTCCCCGTGCGGTCGCGCAGGTGGACGCCGGCCGTCTGGCCGCCGCACAGAGGAGCCCTGTTCTCCGCTCCGCCGATTCCCCCGGCGGCGGTGGCGGCGGTGGGGGGGGGAACCGGGCCGGGAGGGGGGAATCGGCACCCCGGCGAGGGACCCGCGGGGTGGCCCGGCCGTCCCGGGGTGCCGCGGGCTCACGCGTCTCCCCTCTCCTCTCCGGGCAGGTCGTGGATCTCCTCAACCAAGCCGCCTTGATCAGCAACGACTCCAAAATTAACATCCTCAAGCAGGTGAGCGGCGAGACGCTGGGGCCGGGCCGGGGGGGCCGCCGGGGGGGCTTGGCACCCGCTCTCGGAGCGGACGTCGCCCCGTCACGGCCGGGCACGCGGGCAGGAAGGCCGCTGGCTGCCTGGCGTCGCTTTGGGGCCAGGCGCTGCCCCATCCGGGCCGGGGGACGCGAGGCGGGAGGAGGTTTGGGTGCTCAGCGCCCGCTTTCAGGCCAAACGCTTCTTCATCCTGGCTGAGGGACATGGGCAGGGGGCAATTTGGGTGCCCAGCACCCGTTTTTGAGCCAGACGTTGCCCCATGTAGACTGGGGTTTGGAGACAGGAGGCAATTTAGGAGCCCAGCACCCATTTTTGAGCCAGATGTTGCCCCATCCAGACTGGGAGATGGAGGCAGGAGGCAATTTGGGTGCCCAGCACCTGCTTTTGGGCCAGATATGACCCCATCTGCACTGGGGTTTGGAGACAGGAGGCAGTTTAGGTGCCCAGCACCCATTTTTGTGCCAGTTGTTGCCCCATCTGCACTGGGGGACAGACGCAGGAGGCTATTTGGGTGCTCAGCACCCGCTTTGAGGCCAGGCGCTGCCCCATCCAGGCTGGGGAACGCGAGGCGGGAGGAGATTTGGGTGCTCAGCACCTGCTTTAAGGCCCAATGTTGCCCCATACGGCCCAGGGGACCGAGGCAAGAGGAAATTCGGGTGGCCGGTGCCCCCCGGTGCCGGGGGACGTGGAGGAGCGAGGGGGGAAGGTGTTTGTCCCCGGGGCCACTGGGGCCTGTCCCCACCTGGCAGCGCTGCTTGTCCCTCCCCAGGTGCAGGAGCTGATCATCAACAAGGACCCCACGCTGCTGGACAACTTTTTGGACGTGAGTGCTGCCGGCTCCGGGCGGGAAGATCCAGCCTCGTGGGTGCCCGGGGAGGGCACCCATGGGAGACGGGGGCTTGGCGGGTGTCCCGGCTGGGCCCGAGCACCCTCCCCAAGGTCGATCCCCTCCTCCCTCCCCAGGAGATCATCGCTTTCCAGGCTGACAAGTCCATCGAGGTGCGGAAGTTCGTGGTGGGCTTCATCGAGGAGGCCTGGTAAGGATGCGGCAGCGCCGGGGGGTCACGGTGACCCCCGGCCCCCCTCGCCAAGGGGGTTTGCCCCCCCCCCCGGGGGAGGCCGGGTGCCTGGGGGGCGAGTTTACGGGCTGGGTTTGCACCAGAAGAGGAGCAGGATGGGGAACGGGTGGGCTTGCGCGGCCCCTTTCCCCCCTGCCCAAACCACGCAGCCGTGTCCCTCGTCTGCTGCCTCAGTTTCCCCTTCCCTGGGGGGGCTGGAGCACCCCGTTGCCCACGTCCCACCCTGTCCCCCCCCCCCAGCAAGCGGGACATCGAACTGCTCCTGAAGCTCATCGCGAACCTCAACATGCTGCTGAAGGACGAGAACGTGAACGTGGTGAAGAAAGCCATCCTCACCATGACGCAGCTCTACAAGGTGGCCTTGCAGGTGAGCCCCCGGCCCCCCTGTGCCCCCCCCGACCCCCCCGGCAGCCCCCCACGCACCCTCGAAGGCGGCAGAGGGCCCCCCCGGGGCGTTGACGCCCCGTGCCGCCTCGCAGTGGATGGTGAAGTCCAAGGTGATCAGCGAGCTGCAGGAGGCTTGCTGGGAGATGGTGTCGGCCATGGCCAGCGACATCATCCTCCTCCTCGACTCGGACAACGACGGCATCCGCACGCACGCCATCAAGTTCGTCGAGGGCCTCATCATCACCCTGTCGCCCCGCATGCCCGACTCGGACGTGCCCAAGCGCCACGAGAACGACATCAGCCTGGAGCGCATCCCCAAGGATCACCCCTACATTAAGTACAGTGAGTCCCGGGCGCGGGGGTGGGGGGGCTTTGCCTCGCCGCGGCGCCCGCTGAGAGCCCCCCCCGTGCCCGCAGACGTGCTGTGGGAGGAGGGCAAGGCCGCCCTGGAGCAGCTCCTCAAGTTCATGGTGCACCCGGCCATCTCCAGCATCAACCTCACGGCGGCCCTGGGCTCCCTGGCCACCATCGCCCGCCAGCGGCCCATGTTCATGGCGGAGGTGATCCAGGCCTACGAGACCCTTCACGGTAACCGCGGCTTCTCCCAGCGCTGGGTGCTGGCCCTGGCCGCCCCCTCCACCCCCCTCTACCCTGCTCCGTCCACGTTAACGAGCTGAGGGTCCCCGGCCCGCTTTGGCCTCGTTTCTGCGGCCTTTTCTGGTCCCCAGGGTGTCCTGGGGTCCCCACAGGGCTCCCGGGCTCATGTCTTGTGTCCCCAGAGTGTTTCCACACCTGCTGACAGCCAAGCCAAGGACCCAGGCGTCCTGGGTCTCCAGCACCCACCTCCCATCGGGACCGAGGGCCCAGGCGTCCTGGGTCTCCGTGCCCCAGCACCCACCTCCCACCTGGACCGAGGACCCAGGCGTCCTGGGTCTCCAGCACCCACCTCCGACCCAGACCGAGGACCCAGGCGTCCTGGGTCTCCAGCACCCACCTCCCACCTGGACCGAGGACCCAGGCGTCCTGGGTCTCCAGCACCCACCTCCCACCTGGACCGAGGACCCAGGCGTCCTGGGTCTCCAGCACCCACCTCCCACCCAGACCGAGGACCCGGCGCCGTGGCCTCCCCCAGCAGCAGGGTGGAGGACCCAGGCGTCCTGATGCCTCTGTGGCCACCTCCCATCCGCACCCCGGGGTGTCCTGGGCCCTCCTGCTCCCCCCCCGCAGGGCCGCGGGCCCAGGCGTCCGGGCTCTCACGCCGCTCGGCCCTCCGCAGCGAACCTGCCGCCCACCCTGGCCAAGTCGCAGGTGAGCAGCGTGCGCAAGAACCTCAAGCTGCACCTGCTGAGCGTCCTGCGGCACCCGTCCTCGGGCGACTTCCAGCCCCAGATCACCACCCTCCTGGTGGACCTGGGCACCCAGCAGGCCGAGATCGCCCGCAGCATGCCCAACCCCCGCGACGTCCGCAAGCGGCCCCGCGACGAGCCCGACGCCGCCCTCAAGAAGATGAAGATCGGTGAGCCGGGGGCGGCGTGGAGGGCTGCCGCCGCCCTGCCGTCGTCCCGGGAGCCGCTGGGACGAGGCGGGTGGGAGGACACTTCTCTGGTGGCCTCCCGGTGCCCTCCTGGGGACATCAGGGACAGGGGGTGGCAGGACGGACCGTGCTGGGCTCTTCCCAGTGGCTCTCTGGGGTCTTTGCGGTGTCCTCCTGAGGACACGGGGGACAAGGGGTGGCAGAACGGTCCCTCTTGGGGTCCTGCTGAGGACACAGGGGACAAGGGGTGGCAGAACAGTCCCTCTTGGGGTCCTGCTGAGGACATGGGGGACAAGGGGTGGCAGAACAGTCCCTCTTGGGGTCCTCCTGAGGACACAGGGGACAAGGGGTGGCAGAACAGTCCCTCTTGGGGTCCTGCTGAGGACATGGGGGACAAGGGGTGGCAGAACGGTCCCTCTTGGGGTCCTCCTGAGGACATGGGGGACAAGGGGTGGCAGAACAGTCCCTCTTGGGGTCCTCCTGGGGACATGGGGGACAAGGGGTGGCAGAACGGTCCCTCTTGGGGTCCTGCTGAGGACACGGGGGACATGGGGTGGCAGAACAGTCCCTCTTGGGGTCCTGCTGAGGACATGGGGGACAAGGGGTGGCAGAACAGTCCCTCTTGGGGTCCTCCTGAGGACACAGGGGACAAGGGGTGGCAGAACAGTCCCTCTTGGGGTCCTCCTGAGGACATGGGGGACAAGGGGTGGCAGAACAGTCCCTCTTGGGGTCCTGCTGAGGACATGGGGGACAAGGGGTGGCAGAACGGTCCCTCTTGGGGTCCTGCTGAGGACATGGGGGACAAGGGGTGGCAGAACAGTCCCTCTTGGGGTCCTGCTGAGGACACAGGGGACAAGGGGTGGCAGAACGGTCCCTCTTGGGGTCCTGCTGAGGACATGGGGGACATGGGGTGGCAGAACAGTCCCTCTTGGGGTCCTGCTGAGGACACGGGGGACAAGGGGTGGCAGAACGGTCCCTCTTGGGGTCCTGCTGAGGACACAGGGGACAAGGGGTGGCAGAACAGTCCCTCTTGGGGTCCTGCTGAGGACATGGGGGACAAGGGGTGGCAGAACAGTCCCTCTTGGGGTCCTGCTGAGGACACAGGGGACAAGGGGTGGCAGAACGGTCCCTCTTGGGGTCCTGCTGAGGACATGGGGGACATGGGGTGGCAGAATGGTCCCTCTTGGGGTCCTCCTGGGGACATGGGGGACAAGGGGTGGCAGAACAGTCCCTCTTGGGGTCCTGCTGAGGACATGGGGGACATGGGGTGGCAGAACGGTCCCTCTTGGGGTCCTGCTGAGGACATGGGGGACAAGGGGTGGCAGAACAGTCCCTCTTGGGGTCCTGCTGAGGACATGGGGGACAAGGGGTGGCAGAACGGTCCCTCTTGGGGTCCTGCTGAGGACATGGGGGACAAGGGGTGGCAGAACGGTCCCTCTTGGGGTCCTCCTGGGGACATGGGGGACATGGGGTGGCAGAACGGTCCCTCTTGGGGTCCTGCTGAGGACACGGGACAAGGGGTGGCAGAACAGTCCCTCTTGGGGTCCTCCTGGGGACATGGGGGACATGGGGTGGCAGAACGGTCCCTCTTGGGGTCCTGCTGAGGACACAGGGGACAAGGGGTGGCAGAACAGTCCCTCTTGGGGTCCTGCTGAGGACATGGGGGACATGGGGTGGCAGAACGGTCCCTCTTGGGGTCCTCCTGGGGACACAGGGGACATGGGATGGCAGAACAGTCCCTCTTGGGGTCCTCCTGGGGACATGGGGGACAAGGGGTGGCAGAACGGTCCCTCTTGGGGTCCTCCTGAGGACATGGGGGACAAGGGGTGGCAGAACGGTCCCTCTTGGGGTCCTCCTGAGGACACGGGGGACAAGGGGTGGCAGAACGGTCCCTCTTGGGGTCCTCCTGGGGACATGGGGGACATGGGGTGGCAGAACGGTCCCTCTTGGGGTCCTCCTGGGGACACTGGGGATGGGTGGTGGCAGAACGATCCCTCCTGGAGTCGTCCCAGTCCCTTCTGGGGACAGAGGGTGGCAGAACGGACCCCAGGGACCACCCAGTCCCCCTCGGGGGTCCTCCCTGCCCCTCTGGGGACACGGCGGGTGGTGGCCCCCCACCCGGGCCCGGAGCCGGGTCGGAGCCTGAGCTGGGACTCCCTGCAGAGCCACCGCTGGGCGAGGACGACGAGGACAAGGACCTGGAGCAGGTGGCGGTGCCGGCGCCCAAAGCGTCCGGCCAGGGCAGCGCCCAGTCGGACACGGACATCACGGCCGAGTTCCTGCAGCCCCTGCTGACGCCCGAGAACGTCGCCAACCTGGTGAGCGGAGCCGGAGAGACACTTGTCCCTCGTGGGGACGCTGGCACGTGGCACGGGGACGCCTTTGGCCCCGGGGGGTGGTGTAGGTCCAACGTGGTGTGTTTTCCCCCCATCCCAGGTGCTCATCAGCATGGTGTACCTGCCCGAGACCATGCCCGCCTCCTTCCAAGCCACCTACACCCCCGTGGAGTCGGCCGGCACCGAGGCGCAGATCAAGCACCTCTCCCGGCTCATGGCCACGCAGATGACGGCAGCGGGGCTCGGCCCGGGTGCGTTGGGGACAAAGGACGCTCCCGATGGGAGCTGTCACCTCCAAGCCGCGACGGCGGCGGCTTGGGGACGATCCCGCCCGCCGCGCAGCCGCGCGGGGTTGGACGAGCTCCCGCTTGCCCCCTCAGGCGTGGAGCAAACGAAGCACCTCAAGGAAGAGCCGAAGGAGGAGAAAACGGCCAAGCCGGAGAGCGTGGTGATCAAACGGCGCCTCTCGGCCCTGTCCCAAGGCCAGGCCATCTCCGTGCTGGGCGCCCAGGGCTCCGCCGCCAACCCGCTGGAGGAGGAAGCCCCGCAGACCAAGCGGCGCCCCGAGCCCATCATCCCCGCCACGCAGCCCCGGTGAGTGCCGCGGTGGGCGGGCGGGCGAAGCGGCGCGCGGCGGGCGCTGACGCCGGGCTCTTCGCGCCGCAGGCTTGCCGGCGCCGGCGGGCGCAAGAAGGTTTTCCGCCTGGGCGACGTGATCAAGCCGCTGAGCGACATGCAGATGGAGAAGCTGAAGCTGGGCGCCGTCAAGCGCATCCTGCGCTCGGAGCGGGCCGTGGCCTGCAGCGGGGCCGCCCAGGTGAGTCCCGCCGGGGCGGAGGGCGCGCGGCCCCCCGCTTCGCCGCGCTCACGGCTGCCGCCGGGCCCCGCAGGCCCGCGTGAAGATCCTGGCCTCCCTGGTGACGCAGTTCGAGGTGCCGCTGAAGAGCGAGGTGTTGGCCTTCGTGCTCGACGACATCCGGGGCCGCCTGGACCTGGCTTTCGCCTGGCTCTTCCAGGAGTACAACGCCTACCTGAGCCGCTACCCCTCCGGCAGCCTCGACCACTACGACGAGTGCCTCATCGGCCTCCTCTCCGGCCTGCAGGAGAAACCGGATCAAAAAGACGGGTACGGAGGGCGCGGAGCTGCTGGCGGGTCCCCTCGGGTTCGCTGTCCCTGGGAGGAAGGGGACTGTCACCCGCGGGGAAGCAAGGGCCATCACGGCGAGGTCGTTAGCCACACTCGTGGCTGCTAACGTCCTCCAAATGGTGCCTAAAAGCCCTTTCTGCCGCGATGGAGACTGTCCGTGGCTGGCAGCTTGGGGGCCCGCGCGGAAGCTCCCGTGTCCTTCTCTGGGGACGGCCACGGCTCGGGGGTGACGTTGCAGGGGACATTTGTCGGCAGGATTTTCACCAAGGTGGTGCTGGAGGCGCCGCTGATCACCGAGAGCGCCCTGGAAGTCATCCGGAAATACTGCGAGGACGAGGTGGGTCCCCGGGGAGGACGCACGGGTTCCTCCCGGGGCGCAGGGGACACGGGTGCCCCGTCCCCGCGGTGTCCCTGCTCACGGTCGTCCCTTCGCAGAGCCGCACCTACCTGGGCATGTCCACGCTGCGCGACCTCATCTTCAAGAGACCTTCCAGGCAGTTCCAGTACCTGCACGTCCTCCTCGACCTCAGCTCCCACGAGAAGGACAAGGTAAAGGGCACTGCGGCTGGGTGCGAGCCCGTGGGGTCTGTCCCTGTCCCCGAGGTGGCCGAGGGTGGCACCGAGGTGACGCCGCGGCCTCCTCCTCACAGGTTCGCCAGCAGGCCTTGCTCTTCATCAAGCGCATGTACGAGAAGGACCAGCTGAGGGAATACGTGGAGAAATTCGCCCTCAACTACCTGCAGCTCCTGGTGCACCCCAACCCGCCGTCGGTGCTCTTCGGGGCCGACAAGGACACGGGTGCGGACGCTTCGGGGACCGGGGAAGGAGGGTGGCCCTCGTCCCGAGCAGCCGTTCGCGTTCTTCCCGGGGCCGGTGGCTCCGTCTCCCCTCGGGATGGACACGGGGAAGGTGACGCGGGGCTCTGCCGCGTCCCCGGCCCTGAGCTTTGCCGTCCCGCAGAGGTGGCCGCTCCCTGGACGGAGGAGACCATCAAGCAGTGCCTGTACCTCTACCTGGCCCTGCTGCCGCACAACCACAAGCTCATCCACGAGCTGGCCTCCGTGTACACCGAGGCCATCGCCGACATCAAGCGCACTGTCCTGCGGGTCATTGAGCAGCCGGTGAGACCCCTCCCCACGAGTTGGGGACCGGGAAGGGGACACCAGAGCCGTGGGGGGCTCAGGGTGCTGCGTTTAGCCTCCAGCGCAGGGTTCACACGGAGCTGGGCCCCGGTGAGGGGCTTTGCCTGGCCGCGATGGTGGGAGAAGGGGCCCTGGTGGCCCTCTCCGCGCTCTGGTGGCCCTCTCCACGCTCTGGTGGCCCTCTCCATGCTCTGGTGGCCTCCTCACACCACCTCGGGCCTCTTCCCAGATCCGCGGCATGGGCATGAACTCCCCCGAGCTCCTGCTGCTGGTAGAGAACTGTCCCAAGGGAGCCGAGACGCTGGTGACGCGCTGCCTCCACAGCCTCACGGATAAAGGTACCGCCGAGCGCCGTACGGCTCCGAGCACACGCGTGAGCACACGTGTGAGCACGCGCGTGTGCCCTGCGCCCGGCCCTGACGCCCCCCCGGCCTCCTCGCAGTGCCCCCCTCGCCGGAGCTGGTGAAACGCGTCCGCGACCTCTATCACAAGAGGCTGCCGGACGTGCGGTTCCTCATCCCCGTCCTCAACGGCCTGGAGAAGGTAGGAGCGGCTCAGCCCGGACGCCTGGGTCCTTTTGTCTCCCGGAGGCTGCCGTGCCTCGGTTTCCCCCTCCGGGGGTCTGTCCTCGCGTTGGCTGAGGGCTCTTTGTCCTCCGCTGCAGAAAGAGGTGATCCAGGCTCTGCCCAAGCTCATCAAGCTGAACCCCATCGTGGTGAAGGAGGTTTTCAACCGCCTGCTGGGCACGCAGCACGGTAGGGACGCGGGGCCTCCCTGGGGACAATCCCCGTGCCCTCTCCGGGGACATGGGGCCTCCCTGGGGACAATCCCGGTGCCCTCTGTGGGGACATGGGACACGGGACCTCTCTGGGGATGGTCCTGGTGCCTGCTATGGAGATGGAGGATGCAGAACCTCCCTGGGGATGGTCCTGGTGCCCGTTATGGGGACACAGAACCTCTCTGGGGACAATCCTGGTGCCCTCTGTGGGGACATGAGACACGGGACCTCTCTGGGGATGGTCCTGGTGCCTGCTATGGGGACACAGGACCTCTCTGGGGACAATCCTGGTGCCCTCTCTGGGGACATGGGACACAGGACCTCTCTGGGGGTGGTTCTGGTTCTTGCTATGGGGACACAGGACCTCTTTGGGGACAATCCTGGTGCTTGCTGTGGAGATAAAGGACGCAGAACCTTCCTGGGGGTGGTCCTGGTGCCCACTGTGGGGACACAGGACACGGGACCTCCCTGGGGATGGTCCTGGTGCCCGTTATGGGGACACAGGACCTCCCTGGGGACAATCCCAGTGCCTGAAGACCCCGCGCCTGCTGGCAAGGGCAATGGGATGGGACAGTCCCACCGCAAACGGGCGAGGAGCAGGGACCGTCCCCCCTTCTCCAACCGGTGCCGTCTCCCACCGTGTCCCCTGCCGCAGGTGAGGGCACCTCGGCCGTGTCCCCGCTGAACCCCGGCGAGCTGCTCATCGCCCTGCACAACATCGACTCCTCCAAGTGCGACATGAAATCCATCATCAAAGGTGAGCGGCGGTGGCGGGTCCCTCGCGCGTGCGGCGGTCCCCCCGCGGGGACGCCGCCTGCCCCGGTGACCCCTTGGTCCCCGCAGCCACCAACCTGTGCTTCGCCGAGAGGAACGTCTACACCTCGGAGGTGCTGGCGGTGGTGATGCAGCAGCTGATGGAGCAGAGCCCGCTGCCCATGCTGCTCATGCGCACCGTCATCCAGTCGCTCACCATGTACCCCCGCCTCGGCGGCTTCGTCATGAACATCCTCTCCCGCCTCATCATGAAGCAGGTGGGACCGCTGTCCCTCTGTCCGTCCGTCCGTTCGTCCCTGGTGTCTCCAGGTGGCCCTTCTTGGGCTCGGTGTGGCCATCTGTGCCAGCGCTGGTGACTCTAGGTGGCCCCTCGTGGGCTTGGTGTGGCCATCCCAGCCCTGGTGTCTCCAGGTGGCTCTTCCTGGGCTTGGTGTGGCCGTGTGTCTGTCCATCGCAGCCCCGGTGTCTCTGGATGTCCCTTCCTGGGCTTGGTGTGTCTGTCCCAGCCCCGGTGTCTCTGGGTGTCCCTTCCCAGGGTTGACATGTCCCTCTGTCTGTCCGGATGTCCCTTCCCGGGCTCAGGGTGTCCCTCTGTCCATCCGGATGTCCCTTCCTGGGCTCAGCGTGTCCCTCTGTCTGTCTGGACGTCCCTTCCCAGGCTCACCGTGTCCCTCTGTCCATCCAGGTGTCTCTTCCCGGGCTCAGCGTGTCCCTCTGTCCATCCGGGTGGCCATTCCCAGGCTCGGCATGTCCCTCTGTCCATCCAGACGTTCCTTCCCGGGCTCAGCATGTCCCTCTGTCCATCGGGGTGGTCCTTTTCCAGCTCAGCGTGTCCCTTTGTCCATCCAGACGTCCCTTCCCGGGCTCAGCGTGTCCCTCTGTCCATCCGCACGTCCCTTCCCGGGTGTCTCCCCCCATCCATCCATCCATCCCCCAGGAGCGCGGCTGGCCTGTCCCCACCAGCAGAACCGGCTCGGCGGGCGGGCGGGGGGCACCCAGGGGTGCCGATGGTGGCACCCATGGGTGCCGGCAGCCCCCTGACCCCCCCGCGCCCCCCCGCAGGTGTGGAAGTACCCCAAGGTGTGGGAGGGCTTCATCAAGTGCTGCCAGCGCACGAAGCCGCAGTCGTTCCAGGTGGTGCTGCAGCTGCCGCCGCCGCAGCTGGCCGCCGTCTTCGAGAAGTGCCCGGAGCTGCGCGAGCCGCTGCTCGCCCACGTCCGCTCCTTCACCCCCCACCAGGTGGGCGCCCGCCGGGCACCCGTACGCCCTCGCTGCTGCCCGCGGGCCCCGGGGTTGGCGTGAGTGGCTCCCAGGGGTTCCTGGGGTTGGCGTGAGTGGCTCTCGGCGTATCCTGGGAGCCCCGGGGTTGGCGTGAGTGGCTCCCAGGGGTTCCTGGGGTTGGCGTGAGTGGCTCTTGGCGGGCCCCGGGAGCCCCGGGGTTGGCGTGAGCGGCTCCCGGCAGGCCCTGGGAGCCCCGGGGTTGGCGTGAGCGGCTCCCAGGGGTTCCTGGGGTTGGCGTGAGTGGCTCTTGGTGTGTCCTGGGAGCCCCGGGGTTGGCGTGAGTGGCTCCCAGGAGTTCCTGGGGTTGGCGTGAGTGGCTCTTGGCGGGCCCCGGGAGCCCCGGGGTTGGCGTGAGCGGCTCCCGGCAGGCCCTGGGAGCCCCGGGGTTGGCGTGAGCGGCTCCCAGGGGTTCCTGGGGTTGGCGTGAGCGGCTCTCGGCGTGTCCTGGGAGCCCCGGGGTTGGCGTGAGTGGCTCCCAGGGGTTCCTGGGGTTGGCGTGAGTGGCTCCCAGCAGGCCCTGGGAGCCCCGGGGTTGGCGTGAGTGGCTCCCAGCATGCCCTGGGAGCCCCGGGGTTGGCGTGAGCAGCCTCTGGCATGCGTTGGGGTTGGCGTGAGCGGCTCCCGGCAGGCCCTGGGAGCCCCGGGGTTGGCGTGAGCGGCTCCCGGCAGGCCCTGGGAGCCCCAGGGTTGGCGTGAGCGGCTCCCGGCAGGATCTGGGAGCCCCGGGGTTGGCGTGAGCGGCTCCCGGCGGGCCCTGGGAGCCCCGGGGTTGGCGTGAGTGGCTCCCAGCATGCCCTGGAAACCCTGGGGTTGGCGCGAGCGTCTTCTGGCAGGCCCTGAGGTTGACGTGAGTGGCTCCCGGCAGGCCCCGGGGTTGGCGTTAGCAGCTCTCGGCAGGTCCTGGGAGCCCCGGAGTTGGCGTGAGCGGCTCCCAGCGTGCCCTGGAGGCCCTGGGGTTGGCGTGAGTGGCTCCAGGCAGGCCCTGGGAGCCGCGGGGTTGGCGTGAGCAGCTCCCAGGGGGCACCAGGAGCCCCGGGGTTGGCATGAGCACCTCCCAGTGTGCCCCAGGGTTGGTGTGAGTGGCTCCCAGCATGCCCTGGGGGTGCCCCACTCACCTTGCCCCCGCCTCCCCCCCCAGCAAGCGCACGTGCCGCTCTCCACCATGGCCATCCTGGAGGCCAGCGCCAAGCAGGAGCCCGAGGCCAAGGACCCGCAGCCCCCCGAGGAGGTGAGCGGGGTGGGGGCACCTCGGGGTGCTGGGGGGGGGGGCGCCACACGCCACACGCCACACCCCACACGCCACACCCCCCGTGGGGGTTCGGGGTGATGGCAGAGCCGACGGGGGGGGGTCTGGAGGGGAGCAGGGGACCCTGGGGGCCCTTGTACCCACCCCAGGGTGCTGTGGCCAAGCTGGGGGGCCCTGGGGGGGCCCTGAGCACCCCGATACCCATCCTGGGCGGCTCTGGGGGGGCCCCAAGCACCCCAATAACCATCCTAGGAGTGCCTCAGCCACGGTGGGGGGTTTGGGAAGGCCCTGAGCACCCCAATACCCATCCTGGGGGGTTCTGGGGGGGCACTGAGCACCCTGATAACCACCCTAGGGGTGTCTCAGCCACGGTGGAGGGTTTGGGGGGGCCCTGAGCACCCCAATACCCATCCTGGGGGGCTCGGGGGGGGGCCTGAGCACCCCAATACCCATCCTAGGGGGGCTCTGGGACTGGGGGTGCCCTGGGGACCCCCATATCCACCCCAGGGTGTCACAGCCGAAGTGGGGGGGTTGGGGGGGGGTTAATGAGCACCCCTATATCCAGCCCTGGGGTTTCGGGGTGCCACCGGCTCAAGCACCCTGTTCCCCCTCCCTTCCCCCCCCCCAGGACAAGGGTGCCAAGCGCCCAGGCGAGGAGGAAGCGGCAGCCAAGGGGGCGGCCCCCGGGGGGGGATCGGCGCCGGGGCGCCCGCCCCCCCCCACCACCGCCGCCGCCACCGAGGAGCCCCCCGACTTCCGCGACGAGGGCGCCGACCTCGAGCCCCCCCCCATCTTCATCAGTGTGCAGGAGGATGAGGAGAGCTCGGGGGGTGACGGCTCCCTGCTCGACGCCAGCCTCGACCCCCCCGCGGCCCCCACCAAGGTACTGACCCCCCCCAACACCCAGTAGGGTGCCGGAGTTACCCCCCCACACACCCTTGGGTGTCTCTAACCCCCCCCATCTTCTCCAGGAGCCCCCCAAGGGCGCGGAGGTGCCGCAAGCGGGGCCCCCCCCCGAAGACGCGGCGGCCGGCAGCCCCCACACGGAGCCGCCCCCCCCCGGCACCCAGCCCCCCGACCTCCCGGCCCCCGAGGTGCCCCAGGGGGGCCCCGAGGCACCCGAGGGGCCGGCGGAGAGCTGAGGCGGGGAGGCAGGTGCCGGGGGGGGAGGGTGTCCCCCCTCCGACCCCCCCCCCACCCGGGGGGGCTTTTCTAAATAAAAGGTGTGCGAGCAGCCCCTCAGTGCCTCGTCTGGTTTTGGGGTGGGGGGCCCCCCTGGGCCCCCCCCGCCCCTGTCGCCCTGAGCTGGGGGATTTGGGGTGCCCCCCCCCATGGGACACTCTCCCCGTGGCACCCTGAGGCACCCCCCATGGCGATTTGCCCCCCCCATAGCACCCACAGGTCCCCCCAGGGCCCCCCCATGGCCTCCCTTGGTACCACAGGCCCCCCATGGCACCCCCAGGGGCCCCCATTGCCTTACGGCCCCCCCATAGCACCCGTAGGCCCCCACAGCTCCCCCCATGGCACCCATAGGTCCCCCCAAAGCACCCCTATGGCACCCATAGGGCCCTCTTATGGCCCCTCCATGGCCCTCTGTGCCCCCCATAGCACCCATAGGCCCCCCCCAAAGCCCCCTTATGGGCCCTCCATGGCCCCCCAGCCCCCCCATGGCCCTCTGTGTCCCCCATAGCACCCATAGGCCCCCCCCAAAGCCCCGTTATGGACCCTCCATGGCCCCCCAGCCCCCCCATGGCCCTCTGTGTCCCCCATAGCACCCATAGGTCCCCCCCAAAGCTCACTTATAGCCCCTCCATGGCACCCCCAGCCCCCCCATTGCTCTCTGTGCCCCCCATAGCACCCATAGGTCCCCCCCAAAGCTCACTTATAGCCCCTCCATGGCACCCCCAGCCCCCCCATGGCCCTCTGTGCCCCCTATAGCACCCATAGGTCCCCCTGGGCCCCCCCCAAAGCTCACTTATAGCCCCTCCATGGCACCCCCAGCCCCCCCATGGCCCTCTGTGCCCCCATAGCACCCATAGGTCCCTGTGGGGCCCCCCCAAAGCTCACTTATAGCCCCCCCATGGCCCTCTGTGCCCCCATAACACCCATAGGCCCCCCAGGCCCCCCCATAGTACTTCTGCCCCCCCTCCACTGCCCTCTGGGCTGCCCCACGGCACCCAACAGCCCCCCTATGGCACCTTAATGCCCCCCTATGCCACCTCTGCCCCGCCCCCAGCCAGGCCCCGCCCCTCACAGGGGGCGTGGCCTCTTCCGTCTCCCCCTCCCACCACGGGGCGGGGCCTAAACGGAGGTGGGTGGTGGGCGGGGGTGACTCAGCAGGTTGCTAGGGAGGCGGTTGCTAAGGGCGGGGCTCACTTCCGGCCGGGCGGGCGACGCCTTCCGGCGGGAAGATGGCGGCGGCGGCGGGGGGCCCCGCGGCGGCGGCGGCGGACGGGCCCGCGGCGCTGCCGGCGCAGCCGCACGAGCTCAAGAGCCAGTTCCGGACGCGCGAGGGCTCGTACCGGCTCCTGGCGCCGCCGGGCCCCGAGCCGCGGGCCCGCGCCGGCCCCGCCGCCGCCCCGGGGCCTTCGCCGCCCGCCGCCGCGCCGCCCCCCGGCCCCGCCGCCGCTGCCGCCGCCGCCGCCGCCGCCGCCGCCCCGGGCCCCGCCGCCGCGCTGCCGCCCGTGCGGCTCTCCATGGTGCGGCTGGCGCTGCCCGCCGCCGCCGCCGAGGAGCCGGGCGAGGCCGCCGAGCGGAGCCGCGTCTGCTTCAACCTCGGCCGCGAGCTCTACTTCTACGGGGGCACCGGGCCCGGCGGGCGCGGCAGCCGGCGGGTAACGGGGGCGCCGGGGCCTCGGGGGGCGGCGGGTGACGGGGGCACCGGGCCTGCGGGGGAGGGACGGATAACGGGAGTGGCGGCAGGAGCTGGCGGGTAACGGCGGCACTGGGAGTGGGCGGGGATGGGAGATACCGGGAGTGCCGGGGCTGGGGGGAGGAGCCGGTACCGGGGCTACCGCGGGCTGGTGGAGTGACAGGCCGTAGGTAACGGGGCCGGTAATGGGGCAACCGGGGCTGGGGAGGGGCCAGTAATGGGGCTACCAGGGCTGGTAATGGGGGCGGCCAGGGAGGGGGCCGGTGACGGGGCCACCGGGGCCAGGAGGGGCCCGGTACCGGGGCCACCGATGGCAGGTGACAAGGAGGACGGGGTTGGGGACATAACCGGCTGGGCGAGGGCCGAGGGGGGGGGCGGCTAACGGGACCCCCGGGCTGGGGGCACCCACAAAGCTGGGGATACCGGGGGGGGGGGCACCCTGGGGTGATTTGGGGTGGGATGAAGCTGGCAAGGGGGAAGCAGAGAGATGGGTGAGGGGGGGTTTTTTTGGGTGCCCAAACCCGGGGGAGCCTCTCGGGTGTGTGGGGGGGGCGCAGCAGGCGGGAGGCCACGGTGACGGCCCCCCCGCGCCCCCCGGCAGTGCCTGGACCTGCACAAGCCCATCGACAAGCGCATCTACAAGGGCACCCAGCCCACGTGCCACGACTTCAACCAGTTCACGGCCGCCCGCGACACCATCGCCCTGCTCGTGGGCTTCTCCGCCGGGCAGGTGCAGTACCTCGACCTCGCCAGGAAGGACGCCGGCAAGCTCTTTAACGAGGAGGTGAGGGGGGGCCCCCGCTAACGAGCCCCCGGGGGGGCCGGCCCTGCGTGTCCCCCCCGCTCCTGGCCCCTTCCCGGGACGGCGGCGGGGGCTGCGGGTGCCGCCGGGTTTCCTCGGCTGCCGCTTTTTTTCACGCTGGACGGAGCCGCGTCGTCCCTCGCGAGCGCGTTCGCCTTCCCGTGGCGGCAGAACCGGGGAACCGTCGCGGATCCGGGTTATTTCTGGATTATTTCCTGTGGCTACCGCTGCTTTTCCGGGAGAGGGGGGTGGATGAAGCCTCCCACAACTGTGGGTGTTCAGCTGTGCGTTTGGCGAGGCTCCCGGAGCCCCCGCGTCCCGCCGGAGCCCCCCCGGAAGGCGATCGCGGCTCGGGAAGGGGCGTCCGGCCTCTTGAGGCCACCAGGACGCAGCAGGGACGATCCGGAGAGCGAGAAGGGGGGAAAAAGAAGCCCCCATCCGCGATTCCCACCCTGCATCCCTCTCTCCCGTCCGCTTTTCCAGCTGCGGGTGCTGCTGGGTTTCCTCGGCTGCGGCTTTTGCGCTGAACGAAGCCGCGTCGTCCCTCGTGAGCGCATTCGCCTTCCCGCGGCGGCAGAACCGGGGAACCGTCGCGGATCCGGGTTATTTCTGGATTATTTCCCGCGGCTACAGCCGCTTTTCCGGGAGAGGGGGGCGGATGAACACCCACAGTTGCAGGAGGCTTTGGCTGTGCGTTCGGGGAGGCTCCCAGAGCCCCCGCGTCCCGCCGGAGCCCCCCGGAAGGCGATCGCGGCTCGGGAAGGGGCATCCGGCCTCTTGAGGCCACCGGGACACAGCAGGGATGATCTGGAAAGTGGGAAGGGGGGGAAAAAAGAAGCCCCCATCTGCGATTCCCACCCCGTGCCCCTCTCTCCTGTCCACTTTTCCGGCTGCGGGTGCTGCCGGGTTTCCTCGGCTGCGGCTTTTGTGCCGAACGGAGCTGCATCGTCTCTCGCGAGCGCGTTCGCCTTCCCGTGGCGGCAGAACCGGGGAACCATCGCGGATCCGGGTTATTTCCGGATTATTTCCCACGGCTACCGCCGCTTTTCCGGGAGAGGGGGGGCGGATGAACACCCACGGTTGCGGGAGGCTTTGGCTGTGCGTTCGGGGAGGCTCCCAGAGCCCCCGCGTCCTGCCGGAGCCCCCCGGAAGGCGATCGCGGCTCGGGAAGGGGCATCTGGCCTCTTGAGGCCACCGGGACGCAGCAGGGATGATCCGGAAAGTGGGAAGGGGGAGAAAAAAAAGCCCCCATCCGTGATTCCCACCCCGTGCCCCTCTCTCCTGTCCGCTTTTCCGGCTGCGGGTGCTGCCGGGTTTCCTCGGCTGCGGCTTTTGTGCCGAACGGAGCTGCATCGTCTCTCGCGAGCGCGTTCGCCTTCCCGTGGCGGCAGAACTGGGGAACCGTCGCGGATCCGGGTTATTTCTGGATTATTTCCCGCGGCTACAGCCGCTTTTCCGGGAGAGGGGGGCGGATGAACACCCACAGTTGCAGGAGGCTTCGGCTGTGCGTTCGGGGAGGCTCCCGGAGCCCCCGCGTCCCGCCGGAGCCCCCCGGAAGGCGATCGCGGCTCGGGAAGGAGCGTCCGGCCTCTTGAGGCCACCGGGACACAGCAGGGACGATTCGGAAAGCGGCAAGGAGGGGGGCAAAAAAAGCAGCCGCCACCTGCCATCCCCACCCCGCGCCCTTCCGTCCCCGCAGCGCCTCATCGACAAGACCAAAGTCACCTTCCTCAAGTGGCTGCCGGAGACGGAGAGCCTCTTCCTGGCGGCGCACGCCAGCGGCCACCTCTACCTGTACGACGCGGAGCAGCCGTGCGGCTCGGCGCCGCCCCAGTACAGCCTGCTCAAGCAGGGCGAGGGCTTCCGCGTCTTCGCCTGCAAGGGCAAGGCCGCCCGCAACCCCCTGGCCAAGTGGGCGGTGGGCGCCGGCGCCCTCAACGAGTTCGCCTTCTCGCCCGACGGCCGCCACCTGGCCTGCGTCAGCCAGGACGGCTGCCTGCGCGTCTTCCACTTCGACGCCATGCTGCTGCAGGGCATGATGAGGAGCTACTTCGGCGGGCTGCTCTGCGTCTGCTGGAGCCCCGACGGGCGCTACGTGGTGACGGGCGGCGAGGACGACCTGGTGACGGTGTGGTCCTTCGCCGAGGGCCGCGTGGTGGCCCGGGGCCACGGCCACAAGTCGTGGGTCAACGCCGTGGCCTTCGACCCCTTCACGGGCGGCGCCGAGGAGGAGGAGGAGGAGGCGGCGGCGGAGCTCAGCGGCAGCGAGGACGAGGCGGCGGCCGAGGCGCCCGCCCGCCTGCGGGCCGGCAGCACCCTCTCGCGCCTCTCCAAGCGCGGCGGCCCCTCCGTCACCTACCGCTTCGGCTCCGCCGGCCAGGACACCCAGTTCTGCCTGTGGGACCTCACCGAGGACGTCCTCTACCCGCGGCCGCCCCTCTCGCGCGCCCGCACCCTCACCGGCCCCCTCGGCGGCGGGGCGGCGGCGGGCGACGGGCCCGGCCTGCCCCGCTCGCTGTCGCGCTCCAACAGCCTGCCGCACCCGGCGGTGACGGGCGCCGCCAAGACCCCCGCCGCGCCCGACCCCGCCGTCCCCCCCAAATTCGCCACGCTGACGCTGCAGGAGCGCAAGGAGCGCGCCGGCGACAAGGAGCACAAGCGCTACCACAGCCTGGGCAACATCAGCAAGAGCGGCGAGAAGGCCGCCGCCGCCGCGGCCACCGCCGCCGGTGTCCCCAAGGGCCAGCTGGACGCGGCCAAGGTGCTGGGCACCGCCCTGTGCCCCCGCCTGCACGAGGTGCCGCTGCTGGAGCCGCTGGTGTGCAAGAAGATCGCCCACGAGCGCCTCACCGTCCTCCTCTTCCTCGAGGACTGCATCATCACCGCCTGCCAGGAGGGGCTCATCTGCACCTGGGCCAGGCCTGGCAAAGGCGTGAGTAGGGCCTGGGGGGGGGGATTGGGGCCCCCCCGTGCGCCTGGCGAGGCTCCGGTGTCCCCTCTGTCCCCTCCTCGGGCGCGGCGCTCAAATTCTCTCGTGAATTTGGTGTCCTGGCGCTGGTGTGTGCTCGGAGGGGACGTCGGAGGCTCGGTGTTCCCCCAGCCGTCACCTGCCTTGTGCCACCCGGGGGTTTTTGTCACCCTGCTGTGGCCACTGACACCCTGGGGTGTGGCCAGGCCTGCCCTGAGCACCCTGTGTGATGTCCCCTCTGTCCTCTCCATCCTGGTGACACAGGTTTTTTGTCACACCGCTACAGCCGGTGACACCCCGGGGCACAGCCGGCGCTGCCCTGAGCACCCTGCGCCCCGTGTGATGTCCCCTCCTGCCCGGTGACACGGGGTTTTTGTCACACCACTGTGGCTGGTGACACCCCAGGGTGCAGCCAGGCCTGCCCTGAGCACCCTGTGTGACGTCCCCTCTGTCCTCTCCATCCTGGTGACACAGGTTTTTTGTCACACCGCTACAGCCGGTGACACCCCGGGGCGCTGCCCTGAGCACCCTGTGCCCTGTGTGACGTTCCCTCCGTCCCCTCCTGCCTGGTGACACGGGGTTTTTGTCACACCACTGTGGCTGGTGACACCCCAGGGTGCAGCTGGCCTGCCCTGAGCACCCTGCACCCGACGTGACGTCCCCTCTGTCCCCTTCTGCCCGGTGACACCAGGTTTTTGTCACACCGCTATGGCCGGTGACACCCCGGGGTGCAGCTGGCCCTGCCCTCAGCCCCCTGTAAGATGTCCCCTCCGTGCCAGCTGCCTCCGCCGCGGGGATTTCATGGTGGCCTGTCCCTTGTCCCCAAGGAGTGGGGGGTGACACGGGGGGGGACACGGGGGGCACTCGGCGTCCCCGTGCCCACTGCCCCCCCCTTCCTTCCGCAGAGCCTGGCCTCGCAGAACGGCGGCTCGCCCAGCGGCACCGTGGTATAGCCGGCGCGACGCCCTCCGCCCGGGGACCGTCCCCCCCCCGTGTCCCCCCCCGGTGCCACCGCCGCGGGCGGCCCCTCCCCATGGACCTCAGCGGCGGGGGGAGGGGGTCCCGTCCCCCCCCTTCCCTCGCCCTCTCGATACTACTGATGCGCCCGGGGGGGCCGCTGGCACCCGCTGTGTCCCCCCCCCCCGGTGACCGAGCAGTGTTAACGGTGGCGGCACCCCCCCCCCCCTCGCTGCACGGGGGGGCCGGGGCGCCCTGTGCCTTCGTCACTTTACTGTCCCCGCCGCCGCCGCCGCGGGGTAAGTTATGGAACCGACTTATTTATACTAAAAAAGACCATTTTTCGCACCGCTGTGGCCCCCCCCCACTTCGTCGCGCTGCCACCGCCATTGTGTCCTGCCAGGGGGGCGTGGGGACAAATTGGGGACATCCTGAGCACCATGCAGGGATACATGGGGGATGTGCCAGGTGCCACAGGGGGACGTGGGGATGGATTGGGGACATGGGGACAGATTGGGGACATGCTGAGCACCAGGGAGGGACACATGGGGATGTACTGGGGGACACGGGGACAGATTGGGGACATGGGGACAGATCGGGGATGTGCTGAGCACCATGGAGGGATACATGGGGACGTGCTGGGGGACACAGGGACAGATTGGGGACAGATCGGGGATGTGCTGAGCACCATGGAGGGACACATGGGGACATGCTGGGGGACACAGGGACAGATCGGGGACACCCAGAGCACCACAGAGGGACACGTGGGGGACACGGGGATGGATCGAGGACATGCTCAGCACCATGGAGGGTCACATTGGGGACATGCCAGGCACCACAGGGGGACATGGGGACAGATTGGGGATTTGGGGACAGATTGGGGACATGCTGAGCACCATGGAGAGAGACATGGGGATGTGCCAGGTGCCACAGGGGGACGTGGGGACAGAGTGGGGATGTGGGGACAAATTGGGGACGTGCTGAGCAAAGGGACACGGCGGGGACAAGCCAGGCGCTGCCTGGGGACACGGGGACAGATTGGGGATGCCATGGGGACACATGGGGGTGCAACAGGGCAAAGGGACATGGTGGGGACAAGCCAGGCGCTGCCTGGGGACACTTGGGGACCCCCCAGACACACGGGGGGACGGAGCCCTGTGCCAGCCACCACGTGTCCCCGAACCAGCCCCACTGTCACCCTCCCCACACCCCCCTTCCGGGGGGGGGGACACATCTCCCCTTATCCCCGGGGCCACTTTGGGGGTCCCCTGTCCCTTGTCCCCCCCCCGGGACAGCCGCGTCCCCACGCTGCGCGGAGCCACCCGTGGGAGCAACGCAGCTTTATTTCCATCCTGCCACCCATGGGTGCTGCGGGGGGGTGGAGGGGGGGCAATAAACCGGGGGGGGGGGACAATAAACCGGGGAGGGGGGACAAATCGGGGGGGGGGCAGCAAACCGAGGTGCTAAAAGGGGGCAAACCCCCCCTTTTTGGGGGTATAAATAACCGGGGGTTTAGTGCAAACGGGTGCGGGGGGGTCACTAGAAATAAATTACTAGCGGGGGGGGGGCCGTATCGGGGACCCCCCCCCCTTTTTGCTGGGCGGGGGGGGTGCTCAGCTTCGTTAGCAGCAATTAGGGCACCCAAAGGTGGCATTAACGGGGGGGGGGCCCCCACCCACCCTGGCTCCTGCTGGTCCCTTGGGTGGGGGGGGGGTTTAGGGTGCCCCCCCACCCGCTGCTGCCCCTCGGCTGGGCACTGGTCATGGGGGGTGAGGGGGGGGCCCGGACGCCTGGGTCCACTGTGGGGGGGGGGGCTATGTACAGTGCGGGGGGGGGGCAGGTGGTTACAGGCATGTGGTGGCGGCGGGGGGGGGTCTGTATATACAGTCCGGGGGGGGGGGTGCTGCCAGGACGCCTGGGCCCCCTGTGTGTCCCCCCCCCGGGGGGGGTGGCCTCAGGGGGGGGTCCCCGGGGGGGCCGGGGGGGCGGCGGGCCGCAGGCCGGCGGCGCAGAGCAGCAGACAGTCCTTAGCGGCGCTGGGCCGGGGCACCTGGGGACGGGGACAGGGCTCAGGGGGCGACCGGGGGGGGGGGGACACGGGGACGGTCCCCTCTGTGCGTGGGTGTCACCCCCCCCCGCCGAAATCCGCCCCCCCCCCCGGCACCCCGAAACGGCCCCTGCAAAATGCCACCCCCCCCCCCACAGGGTGAGCCTGGGTGGCACCGATGTCCCCCACGGTCCCCTCGCTGTCACTGAGGTCCCCCCGTCACTGATGTCCCCCCTTGTCCCTGATGTCCCCTCTTGTCCCTGAGGTGTCCCCCCCTTGTCACTGAGGTCCCCCCCAATGGCACTGAGGTCCCCCCCAAATTTGGGGGTGGCCCCAGCTCGGGGGGACAGCAGTGTCCCCACAGGTGGCACAGGTGGCCCCCTGGGTGACACCGGCTGGCGGTGGCCGTGACCAGGCCGGTGGCAGTGGCAGGGGTGACGCAGCCCGCGGTGACAGTGCCGGGGGTGACAGTGCCATGGGTGACACGGCCCGCGGTGGCGGTGCCATGGGTGGCAATGGCCAGGGTGGCACAGCCTGGAGGTGACACAGCCAAGGGGTGACACAGCTGGGGGTGGCAGTGCCATGGGTGACACAGCCCACGGTGACAGTGTTGAGGGTGACACAGCCTGCGGTGGCAGTGCCATGGGTGGCGATGGCCGGGGTGGCACAGCTGGAGGTGGCAGTGCCATGGGTGACGCAGCCCATGGTGGCGGTGCCGAGGGGTGGCAATGGCAGGGTGACACAGCCTGGGGGTGGCAGTGCCATGGGTGACATGGCCCGTGGTGGCAGCGCCACGGGTGACAGCCCACAGTGGTGGTGCTTGGGGTGGCACAGCCTGTGGTGGCAGTGCCATGGGTGACACAGCCCGCGGTGGCGGTGCCATGGGTGGCGATGGCCAGGGTGACACAGCCTGGGGGTGGCAGTGCCATGGGTGACATGGCCCACAGTGACAGTGCCGAGGGGTGGCACAGCCTGGGGGTGACACAGCCAAGGGGTGACACAGCGAAGGGGTGGCAGTGCCATGGGTGACACAGCCCGCAGTGGCAGTGCCATGGGTGGCAATGGCAGGGTGGCACAGCCTGCGATGTCAGTGCTATGGGTGACATGGCCCACGGTGACAATGCTGAGGGGTGGCACAGCCTGGGGGTGACACAGCCAGGGGGTGACACAGCCGGGGGTGGCAGTGCCTGGGCTTGGAGGTGGCAGTGCTGATGGTGGCAGTGCCAGGGCTGGTGGCAGTACCAGGACGGTGGCAGTGCCGAGAGGTGACAGCGCTCAGGGGTGACCCAGCCCGAGGTGGCAGTGCCCAGGGGTGGTGGCAGTGCCTGATGGTGGCCCAGAGCGGGGTGGCAGTGCCAGGGGTGTCCTAGCCTGGGGGAGGTGACAGTGCTGGGGGTGGCAGCGCCTGGGGGAGGTGACAGAGCCTGGAGGTGTCACAGAGCAAGGTGGCAGTGCCCAGGGGAGGTGGCCGTGCCGGGGGTGTCCTAGCCCAGAGTGGCAGTGCTGGGGGTGGCAGTGCCCAGGGGAGGTGACAGCGCCGGGGGTGGTGGCAGTGCCCGGGCAAGGTGGCTGTGCCTGGGGGAGGTGACAGTGCCAGGGGTGGCCGTGCTGGGGGTGACAGTGCCCGGGAGAGGTGGTTGTGCCTGGGGGAGGTGACAGAGCCAGGGGTGGCAGTGCTGGGGGTGACAGTGCTGGAGGTGACAGTGCCGGGGGTGGCAGTGCCAGGGGTGGCTGTGCTGGAGGTGACAGTGCTGGAAGTGATAGTGCCAGGGGTGACAGTGCCGGGGGTGACAGTGCCGGGGGTGGCAGCCCTGGGGGTGGCAGTGCCAAGGGTGTCCATACTGGGGGTGACAGTGCCAGGGGTGGCAGTGCTGGAGGTGACAGTGCCAGGGGTGACAGCCCCAGGGGTGGTGGCAGTGCCCGGGCGAGGCATCCCAAGCCCGGGGTGGCCATGCCGGGGCGAGGTGGCCGTGCCGGGCCCAGCGGTGGCCGTGCCGGGGCGAGGTGGCCGCGCCGGGGACAGTGGCCGTGCCGGGGACAGTGGCCGTGGCCGAGGTGGCAGCGGGTGGCGGTGCGCGGGGTGGCAGCCCCCGTGGGCCCCCACGTACCCGGGCAAAGAGCAGCAGGTGCCGGGACAGGGGCACCACGAGCGGCGACCGGTAAAGCCGCGCGGGCGCCGTGCTGCCGGGCTGCAGAGAGAGCAGAGAGCGTCAGCGGCCCCCCAGGACCCCCCCCCGGGCCCCCCCCCCGCCCCCGAGGCCCCCCAAACCGCCCCCGAGGGCCCCCGAACCGCCGTCCCCCCCCTCCCCGTGCCGGGCTTACGTCCGCCGGGTGCTCCGGGTGGGGGGCGGCGGTGGTGGCGGCGGGGGGCTGCCCACGGCTCCTGCAAGGGGGGGGGGGAGATGGGGGGGGTCAGAGCAGCGCCAGGTCCCCCCTTCCCCCCCCCCAAAAAAATGCCTTTTTCAGGGGTCTGGGGGGGTTCAGAGGGACCTTAGGGGGGTTGTGAGGCACTTGGGGGGTTCTGGAAGGGATTTGGGGGGGTCCAGAGGGACCTGGGGGGGGTTATGGGGCACTTGGGGGGTCCTGGAGGGGATTTGGGGGGGTCCTAGAGGGGCCTGGGGGGGTTATGGGGCAGTTGGGGGGCCCTGGGGGGGATTTGGGGGGTCCTGGAGGGATCTGGGGGGGGTCAGAGGGACCTGGGGGGGTTATGGGGCACTTGGGGGGTCCTGGGGGGGGATTTGGGGGGTCCTGGAGGGGATTTGGGGGGGTCCTAGAGGGGCCTGGGGGGGTCCAGAGGGACCTCGGGGGGGTTATGGGGCAGTTGGGGGGCCCTGGAGGGGATTTGGGGGGTCCTAGAGGGCCTGGGGGGTCCAGAGGGACCTCGGGGGGGTTATGGGGCAGTTGGGGGGGCCCTGGGGGGTATTTGGGGGGTCCTGGAGGGATCTGGGGGGGTTCAGAAGGACCTCGGGGGGTTATGGGGCAGTTGGGGGGCCCTGGGGGGGATTTGGGGGGGTCCTAGAGGGGCCTGGGGGGGTCCAGAGGGACCTCGGGGGGGGTTATGGGGCAGTTGGGGGGTCCGGGGGGGATTTGGGGGGGCCTGGAGGGGATTTTGGGGGTTGCGGGGTGCCGGGGGGGGGACTGCAGGTTTGGGGGGGATCAGAGGGATTTGGGGGGGTTATGGGGCAGTTGGGGGGCCCTGGGGGGATTTTGGGGGGTTGCGGGGTGCCGGGGGGGGGACCGCGGGTTTGGGGGGGTCGGAGGGGTTCGGGGGGGGCTGGGGGGGGCCTTGCCTTCCTCCCCGGGGGCCTTGGCCCCCCCGAGCTGGGCCTGCAGCCGCCGCAGCTGCGCTTCCAGTTCCAGGTTGCGGCTCTCGGCCTCCTGCAGGCGCCTGCGGGGGGGGGGGGGGGGGGACACGACCGGGGGGGGTCGGGGGGGGGGCCGGGACCCCGACACCGGGACCCCGCCGGGGCCAGGACCCCCCGGTTGTCACTGCCCTGGTGTCCCCAAGGCTGGTGGCACCTTGGTCGCCAGTGTCTCCTGTGTCCCCCCGGTGTCCCCGGGGCTGGTGGCACCTTGGTCCCCACTGTCCCCTGTCCCCCCCCCGTGTCCCTGGGGCTGCTGGCACCTTGGTCCCTGATGTCCCCTATGTCCCCCCGATGTCCCCGAGGCTGGTGGCACCTTGGTCCCCGGTGCCCCCCGGTGTCCCCGGGGCTGGTGGCACCTTGGTCCTTGCTGTCCCCTGTCTCCCCCCCCCCGTCCCCGAGGCTGGTGGCACCTTGGTCCTGGTGTCCCCTGTGTCCCCCCGGGTCCCCGGGGCTGGTGGCACCTTGGTCCCCGATGTCCCCCCCCCCCCCCCGTCCCCGAGGCTGGTGGCACCTTGGTCCCTGGTGTCCCCTGTGTCCCCCCCACCCCCGGTGCCCCGCACCTGGCCAGCCCCTGCCCCTCGGCCCGGTGCCCCCCCCGGTTCCACCCCCCGGTGCCCCCCCCGTGCCCCCCCCGGTGCCCCGCACCTGGCCAGCCCCTGCCCCGCGGCCCGGTGCCCCCCCCCGGTGCCCCCCCGGTGCCCCCCCCGTGCCCCCCCCGGTGCCCCGCACCTGGCCAGCCCCTGCCCCGCGGCCCGGTGCCCCCCCCCGGTTCCCCCCCCGGTGCCCCCCCGGTGCCCCGCACCTGGCCAGCCCCTGCCCCGCGGCCCGGGCCAGCCCCAGCTCCCGCTCCAGCGCCGCCCGCCCGCGCCGCTCCGCCTCCAGCAGCGCCCGCAGCTCCGCCGGGGCCGGGGCCGGGGCCGCCGCTACCGGAGCCGCCGCCGCTGCCGCTACCGGAGCCTCCGCCGCTACCGGGGCCGCCGCCGCCGCCGGCACCTGCGGGCACGGCGTCAGGGCGGGCGCGGACCCGCCGCGGAGCCCCGGGCCCCTCCCGCCTGGAGACCCCCCCCCCCCGGAGCACCGACCCCCCCCCCCAAGCCCGGACCCCCCCCCAAAAAACACGGGAACCACCAGGGACCCCCCCCGGGGGGCACAGGACCCCCCCCGACCCGGGACCCCCCCAAAAAGCACGGGAACCCCCAGGGAGCCCCCCCAAGCCGGGACCCCCCCCTCAAAACCCGGGAACCCCCAAGGAACCCCCCCGAGGGGCACCGGACCCCCCCAGACCCGGACCCCCCCCCCAAAACACGGGAACCCCCAGGGACCCCCCCCCGAATAACAGGGGAACCCCCAGGGACCCCCCCAGACTCGGGACCCCCCCCAAAACCCCGGAACCCCCAGGAACCCCCCGGGGGTCACAGGACCCCCCCAGACCCGGGACCCCCCCCATAATCCGGGAACCCCCAGGGACCCCCCCCCGGGGGTCGCTGGACCCCCCCAAACCCGGGACCCCCCCCCCTGGGGGTCAGCCCCCCCCTCCCAAGACCCGGGAACCCCAGGGACCCGCCCCAGGGGTACCGACCCCCCCCAAAACCCGGGACCCCCCAGGGAGCCCCCCCCGGGACCCTGACGCCCCCCATAGACCCGGGATTCCCCCCGGGACCCCCTGGGCACAGACCCCCCCCCCCGGGGTGAGCAGGGACCCCACGAATTGGGGGGGGGGCGCATCCCGGGACCCCCCCCCTCCTCCACGTACCGCCTCTGCCGGGGGTGTCCGGGGGGGCTCCGTGCCCGGGGGGGCTCCGCAGGCTGGGGGGGGCGTCCTCGGGGGGGCCCCCGGGGCTGGGGGGGGCCCTGCGGGTGGGGGGGTCGCTGTCCTCGGGGGGGCCCCCGTGGGTGGGGGGTTCCCCTTGGGTGGGGGGGTCCCTGTGGCTGGGGGGGGCCCCATGGCAGAGGGTGCTCCCTTAGGTGGGGGGGTCCCCGTGGCTGGGGGGGTCCCTGTGGCTGGCGGTGCCCCCATGGGTGGGGGGGTCCCCGCGGGCGGGGGTGTCCCCGTGGCCGGCGGGGTCTCTGCGGGCGGGGGGGTCTCTGCAGCCGGGGGGGTCCCCATGGGTGGGGGGGTCTCTGCGGGCGGGGGGGTCTCTGCAGCCGGGGGGGTCCCCATGGGTGGGGGGGTCTCTGCGGGCGGGGGGGCCCCCCCGGCGGGCAGCTCCTCCATGTCGGGGGGGGGGTCCGGCTCCGGCTCGGGGGGGGTCCCCCACTCGCCCTCCAGCTCCATGGCCGCGTCCTGCTCCCAGTCCCCAGTCCTCGGCCTCCTCCTCCCTGCGGCACCGGGGGGGGGGGGGTCACCCCTGGGGGGGGGACACCCCTGGGTGCCACCCGCCCCCCCCGGACACCCCCAGCCCCCTCCCAGGCCCCCGTACCCCACATACCCCTTGCCCCCCCCCATACCCCGTGACCCCCCCCAGACACCCCATTACCCCCCCCAGATACCCCATGACCCCCCCAGATACCCCATTCCCCCCCCCAGACACCCCATGGCCCCCCCAAAATACCCCATGGCCCCCCCAGATACCCCATTCCCCCCCTAGGCATCCCATGCCCCCCCCCAAATACCCCATGGCCCCCCCAGATACTGCATTCCCCCCCCCCAGACACCCCATGGCCCCCCCAGACACCCCATGGCCACTCCTACATACCCCATGGCCCCCCCCCAGATCGCCCTGCCCCCCCCAAACACCCCATGGCCCCCCCAGATACTGCATTCCCCCCCCCTCCAGACACCCCATAGCCACCCCTACGTGCCCCGTGGCCCCCCCAGATGCCCCATGGCCCCCCCAGACGCCCCATTCCCCCCCCCCCGGGCCCCCCCCCGAGGCCGGCCCTCACCCGGGGGGGCCGCGGGCGTACGAGTAGCCCACGAAGGGCAGCTGCAGCGCCAGGTCCGGCTGCTCCGCCGGGTCCCCGGGGGGGTCCTGGGGGGGGGGCGGGGGGGGGCTCAGCGCCGGCACCCCCAGGCCCACCCCGGGGTGCTGCGTGGGGTCCGGGGGGCCCAGGGTGCCCGAGATGGGGGTGCTGGGGCTGGGGTCTCCCATGGGTGCCCGGAATGGGGGTGCCCAGGATGGGGGTGCTGGGGCTGGGGTCTCCCATGGGTGCCCGGGATGGGGGTGCCCAGGATGGGGGTGCTGGGGCTGGGGGACCCAGGGTGCCCGGGATTGGGGTGCTGGGGCTGGGGTCTCCCATGGGTGCCCGGGATGGGGGTGCCCCAGGATGCCCGGGATGGGGGTGCCCGGGATGGGGGTCTCCCATGGGTGCCTGGGATGGGGGTGTCCGTAATGGGAGACTCCCACGGGTGCTGGAGTGTCCCAGGGGTGCTGGGGCCGGGGTCTCCCACGGGTGCCCGGGATGGGGGTGCCAGGGATGGGGGTCTCCCATGGGTGCCCAGGCTGGGGGTGCCCTGGATGTGGGTCTCCCAGGATGCCCGAAATGGGGGTGCCCGGGATGGGGGTCTCCCATGGGTGCCAGGGATGTGGGTCTCCCAGGATGCCCGAAATGGGGGTGCCCGGGATGGGGGTCTCCCATGGGTGCCAGGGATGGGGGTCTCCCAGGATGCCCAGAATGGGGGTGCCAGGGATGGGGGTACCCCAAGGTGCCCGGCATGGGGGTGCTGGGGTGTCCCAGGGGTGTCCGGGCTGGGGGTCTCCCAGGATGCCCGAAATGGGGGTGCCAGGGATGGGGGTCTCCCATGGGTGCCCAGGCTGGGGGTGCCTGGGCTGGGGGTCTCCCAGGATGCCCGAAATGGGGGTGCCCAGCATGGGGGGTCTCCCATGGGTGCCCAGGCCGGAGGTGCCCTGGATGGGGGTCTCCCAGGATGCCCGAAATGGGGGTGCCCGGGATGGGGGTCTCCCATGGGTGCCCAGGCCGGGGGTGTCCCGGGGGTGTCCCGGGGTGGGGGGGCTCACGGGCTCGCTGAGGCAGTCGTCGAGGACGTCGAAGTTGGAGGTGTCGGCGGCGCCGGCGGCGGTGGGGGCGAAGGGGGGGGCGCTGCCCCGCAGCCCGGCCCAGTCGAGCCCCCCGAAAAAGGGCAGCGGGCGGAAGTCGGGGGCACCGCCGCGGCCCAGCCGGGCCTCGCGCCCGCACAGCAGCCCGGCCACCAGCGCCCGCGCCGCCGCCGGCACCCCCCCGGCCCCCGGCAGCTCCAGGTGCTCCTGCACGCGGGGGGGCACCCATCAGCACCCTTGGGTGCCCTGGCACTGGGAGCACTGGGAGGACTGGGAGGGACTGGGAGGACTTGGAGGGACTGGGGGCACTGGGAGGGACTGGGGGCACTGGGAGGGACTAGTAGGACTGCGGGGACTGGGAGAGACTGGGAGCACTGGGAGAGACTGGGGAAACTGGGAGGGACTGGGAGCACTGGGAGAGACTGGGAGGACTTGGAGGGACTGGGGGCACTGGGAGGGACTGGGAGGACTTGGAGGGACTGGGGGCACTGGGAGCACTGAGAGGACTGGGAGAGACTGGGAAGGACTGGGAGGGACTGGGGGCACTGGGGGCACTGGGAGAGACTGGTAGGACTGGGGGGACTGGGAGAGACTGGGAGCACTGGGAGAGACTGGGGGCACTGGGAGCACTGGGAGCACTGGGCCCCGCACAGCAGCCCGGCCACCAGCGCCCGCGCCGCCGCCGGCACCCCCCCCGGCCCCCGGCAGCTCCAGGTGCTCCTGCACGCGCGGGGGCACCCATCAGCACCCTTGGGTGCTCTGGCACTGGGAGCACTGGGAGGACTTGGAGGGACTGGGGGCACTGGGAGGGACTGGTAGGACTGGGGGGACTGGGAGAGACTGGGAGCACTGGGAGAGACTGGTAGGACTTGGAGGGACTAGGACGACTGGGAGAGACTGGGAGGACTTGGAGGGACTGGGGGCACTGGGAGCACTGAGAGGACTGGGAGAGACTGGGAAGGACTGGGAGGGACTGGGGGCACTGGGAGAGACTGGTAGGACTGGGGGGACTGGGAGAGACTGGTAGGACTGGGGGGACTGGGAGAGACTGGGAGCACTGGGAGAGACTGGGGGCACTGGGAGCACTGGGAGCACTGGGCCCCGCACAGCAGCCCGGCCACCAGCGCCCGCGCCGCCGCCGGCACCCCCCCGGCCCCCGGCAGCTCCAGGTGCTCCTGCACGCGCGGGGGCACCCATCAGCACCCTTGGGTGCCCCGGCACTGGGAGCACTGGGAGGACTGGGAGGGACTGGGAGGACTTGGAGGGACTGGGGGCACTGGGAGGGACTAGTAGGACTGCGGGGACTGGGAGAGACTGGGAGCACTGGGAGAGACTGGGGAAACTGGGAGGGACTGGGAGCACTGGGAGAGACTGGGAGAGATTGGGAGGACTTGGAGGGACTGCAGGCACTGGGAGGGACTGGGAGAGACTGGGAGCACTGGGAGAGACTGGGAGGACTTGGAGGGACTGCAGGCACTGGGAGGGACTGGGAGAGACTGGGAGCACTGGGAGAGACTGGGGGCACTGGGAGCACTGGGCCCCGCACAGCAGCCCGGCCACCGGCGCCCGCGCCGCCGCCGGCACCCCCCCGGCCCCCGGCAGCTCCAGGTGCTCCTGCACGCGCGGGGGCACCCATCAGCACCCTTGGGTGCCCTGGCACTGGGAGCACTGGGAGGACTGGGAGGACTTGGAGGACTGGGAGCACTGGGAGCACTGGGAGGACTTGGAGGCACTGGGAGGACTTGGAGGGACTGGGGGCACTGGGAGGGACAGGTAGGACTGCGGGGACTGGGAGAGACTGGGAGCACTGGGAGAGACTGGGGAAACTGGGAGGGACTGGGAGCACTGGGAGAGACTGGGAGAGACTGGGAGTCCCCCCCCCCCCAGTGCCCTCCCAGTGCCTCCCACTTCAATCCCAGTACCATCCCAATGCCTCTAACTGCCCCAGTTCCTTTCCAGTCCCCTCCCAGTGCCTCCCAGTCTCCTGCCACTCCTCTCTCAGTGCCTCCCAGTTCCCTCCCAGTCCTCTCCCAGTGCCCCCAGTGCTTCCCAGTCTCCTCCTAGTTCCCTCAGTCCTATCCCAGTGCCTCCCACTTCTCTCCCAGTCTCCTCAGTCCCCTCCCAGTGCTTCCCAGTCCCCTCCCAGCACCTCCCAGTCTCTTCCAGTCCCCTCCCAGCACCTTCCAGTCCCCTCCAGTCCCTTCCTAGCACCTCCCAGTCCTCTCCCAGTGTTTCCCAGTCTTCTCCCAGTGCCTCCCACTCCTCTCCCAGTGCCTCCCAGTTCCCCCCAGTCCTCTCTCAGTGCTCTCCAGTCCCCTCCCAGCACCTCCTAGTCCTCTCCCAGTGCTTCCCAGCTCCCCCCAGTCACCTCCCAGTGCCTCCCAGTGATTTCCCAGTCCCCCCTAGTCCTCTCCCAGTGCTTCCTGGTCCCCTCCAGTCCTCTCGCAGTGCTTTCCAGTCCCCTCCCAGCACCTCCCAGTCCTCTCCCAGTGCCTCCCAGCACCCCCCAGTCCCCGCCAATCCCCTCCCAGTGCCTCGCAGCACCTTCCAGTCCCCGCCAATCCCCTCCCAGTGCCTCCCAGCACCTTCCAGTCCCCGCCAATCCCCTCCCAGTGCCTCCCAGCACCTTCCAGTCCCCGCCAATCCCCTCCCAGTGCCTCCCAGCACCTCCCAGTCCCCTCCCAGTGCCTCCCAGTCCCCTCTCAGCACCTCCCAGTCCCCTCCCAGCACCTCCCAGTGCCTCCCAGCCCCGCCAGTGCCCTCCCAGTTCCCCCCAGCTCCCTCCCAATGCCTCCCAGCACCCCCCAGTCCCCTCCCAGTCCCCCCAGCTCCCTCCCAGTTCCCCCCAGCTCCCTCCCAGTGCCCTCCCAGTGCCCCCCAGTGCCCCCCCAGTCCCCCACCTCGAAGTGGAGGATCTTGCCGTAGGTCTCGGGCAGGGAGTCGGCGAAGAAGGGCGGCCGCCCGAAGAACATCTCGTAGGCCAGGACGCCCAGCGCCCACCAGTCGCACTCGGGCCCGTAGGAGCGGCCGGGGTCCTCCACCGCCTCCAGGATCTCGGGCGCCAGGTAGTCGGGGGTCCCCACCGCCACCGCCGAGCGCACCTGGGGACACCGGGGGGGGGGGGGATTCGCTGATGGCTCGTAGCGGGGTTGTGCTTGGCACCCCCACCCACCTCCTGGTGTCACCCATCTCCAGCACCCCCAGTGTCCCCCATCATCGCCACCCTTGGGTGCTCGCCCTGCCGGGTCCCCACTGCCACCGCCGAGCGCACCTGGGGACACGGGGGGGGGGGGGGATTCGCTGATGGCTCGTAGCGGGGTTGTGCTGGGGCCTCACTATCACCCCCCCAGTGACACCGATCACCACCACCCACCTCCCTGGTGCCCCCCCCGTCATCGCCACCCTTGGGTGCTCGCCCTGCCGGGTCCCCACTGCCACTGCCGAGCGCACATGGGACACCGGGGATTCTCTGATGGCTCGTAGTGGGGTTGTGCTCGGGGCCCCCACCTGCCCCCGGCGCCCACCATCACCATCACCCACCCCCAGTGTCCCCCATCATCACCACCCTTGGGTGCTCGCTCTGCCGGGTCCCCACTGCCACCGCCGAGCGTGCCTGGGACGCCGGGGATTCTCTGATGGCTCGTAGTGGGGTTGTGCTTGGGACCCCACCCACCCCCATGGTGCCCACCATCATCACCACCACCCCCAGTGTCCCCCATCATCACCACCCTTGGGTGCTCGCCCTGCCGTTCCCCATTGCCACCGCGAAGCACACCTGGGGACACCGTGGGGGATTCTCTGATGGCTCGTAGCGGGGTTGTGCTCAGGACCCCCACCCGCCCCCCAGTGTCCCCCATCACCACCACCCTTGGGTGCCCCCCCGGCACCCTTGGGTGCTCACCGTGCCGTCCGCCCCCAGCTTGAGGCAGGAGCCGAAGTCGCCCAGGCGGATGTGGCCCGAGCGGTCCAGGAGGATGTTGTCGGGTTTGATGTCCCTGTCGCGGAGGGAGGCGGCTGGTTGGGGCCGGTGGCCTCGGTGACATGCTGGCCCTCGTCCCAGTGCCTCCCGGGGTGCCCATGCTGGTACCACCTGCTGTCCCTAGTGCCACCCATCCCCGTGTCCCCCATCCTTGTGACCCTGGTCCCCCCCACTCCAAGGCCCCACTGTCCCCATTCCAGTGTCCCCAGTGCCTCCCACTCCAATGTCTCCTGGTGTCCCCATCCCTGTGACCCTGGTGTCCCCTGGTCCCCCCCACTCCAAGGTCCCCCAGTGTCCCCATTCCAGTGTCCCCAGTGCCTCCCACTCCAGTGTCCCCTGATGTCCCCATCCCTGTGACCCTGGTGTCCCCTGGTCCCCCTCACTCCACAGTCCCCCAGTGTCCCCAGTGCCTCCCACTCCAAGGTCCCCTGGTGTCCCCATCCCTGTGACCTTGGTGTCCCCTGGTTCCCCTCCCGCTCCAAGGTCCCCCAGTGTCCCCATTCCAGTGTCCCCATGCCTCCCACTCCAGTGTCCCCTGGTGTCCCCATCCATGTGACCCTGCTGCCCCCCCACTCCAAGGTCCCCTAGTGTCCCCATTCCAGTGTCCCCAATGCCTCCCACTCCAGTGTCCCCTGATGTCCCCATCCCTGTGACCCTGGTGTCCCCTGGTCCCCCCCACTCCAAGGTCCCCCAGTGTCCCCACTCCAGTGTCCCCAGTGCCTCCCACTCCAGTGTCCCCTGATGTCCCCATCCATGTGACCCTGGTGTCCCCTGGTTCCCCTCCCACTCCACAGTCCCCAGTGTCCCCATTCCAGTGTCCCCAGTGCCTCCCACTTCAGTGTCCCCATCCCCATGACCCTGCTGTCCCCTGGTGTCCCCCCACTCCACGGTCCCCAGTGCCTCCCATCCCCTTGTCCCCACCATGTCCCTCGTCCCCCCCAGATCCTCCATGTCCCCCTGCACCCCTCCATGTCCGTCGCGTTCCCCATGTCCCCGCGTGTCCCTGCGTGTCCCCCCGTGTCCCACCTGTGCACGTAGCCCAGGCGGTGGACGGAGTCGATGGCCATGACGAGCTCGGCCAGGTAGAAGCGGGCCATGTCCAGCGGCAGCCGGTCCCCAAACTTGCTGAGCAGCGTCAGCAGGTCCCCCCCCACGTAGTACTCCATGACCAGGTACTGGGGACGCGGGGACACGGGGACATGGCCACGGCACGCGGGGACACGGCCACGGCATGCGGGGACACGGCCGCGGCATGGGGCTGTGGCATGGGGACACGGACATGGCGTGGTGGCGGAGGACATGGGGACATGGCCATGGCACGTGGGGACACCGGGGACATGGGCATGGCATGATGGCAGAGGACACGGCCATGGTGTGGTGGCAGAGGACATAGGGGACATGACCAGAGCATGAGGACATGGCCATGGCATGGTGGCAGAGGACATGGGGACACAGGGGACATGCCCACAGCATGAGGACACAGGGGATGTGGCCATGTCATGATGGCAGAGGACATGAGGCACATGGCCACGGCAGGGGGACAAGATCATGGCATGGTGGCAGAGGACATGGGGACATGGCCACAGCATGGGGACACAAGGACCATGATCATGGCATGGTGGCAGAGAACATGGGGACACAAGGGACATGATCACGGCATGGTGGCAGAGGACATGGGGATATGGGGACATGGCCATGGCATGGGGACATGACCTTGGCATGGTGGCAGAGGACATGGGGATACAGGGGACATGGCCACGGCACGGGGACATGGCCTTGGCATGGTGGCAGAGGACATGAGGGAGAAGGCCATGGCATGGGGACATGATCACGGCATGGTGGCAGAGGACATGGGGACGTGACCATGTCAGGATGGCAGAGGACATGGGGACACAGGGGACATGATCACGGCATGGTGGCAGAGGACATGAGGGACATGGCCACATGACCATGTCATGGTGGCAGAGGACATGGGGACACAGGGGACATGATCACGGCATGGTGGCAGAGGACATGAGGGACATGGCCACATGACCATGTCATGGTGGCAGAGGACATGGGGACACAGGGGACATGGCCACGGCATGGGGACATGGCCTTGGCATGGTGGCAGAGGACATGGGGACACAGGGGACATGATCACAGCATGGTGGCAGAGGACATGGGGACACAGGGGACATGGCCACGGCATGGGGACACAGGGGCCATGACCATGGCATGGTGGCAGAGGACACGGGGACGTGGCCATGGCTTGGGGTGCTCTGGGCACTCCCGGGGTGTCTGGGGTGCTCCGGGGCACCCAGGGGTGCTCGGGGGGTCCCTGCGGGGGGGGGGCGGCGGGGGGGGCACCCAGGGGTGCCGGGGGCTCACCAGGAAGTGCTCGTCCTGGAAGGCGAAGTGGAGCTGGGTGATCCAGCGCTTGTCGCCGTTCACCAGCACGTCCCGCTCCTCCCGGAAGCAGGAGACCTGCGGGTGCCCGGCACGGCGTCGGGGGGGGGCACCGGGGGGGCACCGGGCACCCGCGTCGGCACCGGGCACCCGGATCAGCACCAAGCACCCAGATCAGCACCGGGCACCCGCGTCGGCACCAGGCACCCGGATCAGCACCGGGCACCCGCGTCGGCACCAGGCACCCGGATCAGCCCAGAACACCCGGATCAGCACCAAGCACCCGCATCAGCCCAGGACACCCGGATCAGTCCAGGGCACCCGGATCAGCCCAGGGCACCCAGATCAGCACCGGGCACCCGGATCAGCACCAAGCACCCGGATCAGCCCAGGACACCCGGATCAGCCCTGGGCACCCGGATCAGCACCAAGCACCCGGATCAGCCCGGGGCACCCGGATCAGCACCGGGCACCCAGGTCGGCACCAGGCACCCGGATCAGTACAGGGCACCCGGATCAGCACCGGGCACCCGGATCAGCCCTGGGCACCCAGATCAGCCCAGGACACCTGGATCAGCCCGGGGCACCCGCGTCAGCACCGGGCACCTGGATCAGCCCAGGACACCCGGATCAGCACTGAGCACCCGGATCAGCCCAGGACACCCGGATCAGCACTGAGCACCCAGATCAGCCCTGGGCACCCAGATCAGCCCAGGACACCTGGATCAGCCCAGGACACCCGGATCAGCACCAAGCACCCGGATCAGCCCAGGACACCCGGATCAGCACCAAGCACCCAGATCAGCCCAGGACACCCGGATCAGCACCGGGCACCTAGATCAGCCCAGGACACCTGGATCAGCCTGGGGCACCCGCGTCAGCACCGGGCACCCGGATCAGCACCGAGCACCCGGATCAGCCCAGGACACCCAGGTGGGCACCTGGGTCACCCATGGCACCCGGGTGGGCACCAAGCACCTGGATCAGCACCCGGATCAGCACCAGCACCTGGGTTGGCACCGGGCCCCTGAGTCACCCTTGGTCCCCTGGGTCAGCCGTGTCACCCAGGTGGGCACCAAGCACCCGGATCAGCAGTGAGCACCCGGATCAGACCAGGACACCAAGGTCGGCATCAGGCACCTGGGTCACCCTTGGGCCCCTGGGTCACCTGTGGGCACCTGGGTCACCCTTGGGCCCCTGGGTCACCCCTGTCACCCAGGTGGGCACCAGCACCTGGATCAGCCCAGGACACCTGGGTCACCCTTGGGCCCCTGGGTCACCCATGGCACCCGGGTGGGCACCAAGCACCCGGATCAGCAGTGAGCACATGGATCAGACCAGGACACCCGGGTCGGCACCGGGCCCCTGGGTCACCCTTGGTCCCCTGGGTCACCCGTGTCACCCAGGTGGGCACCAGCACCTGGATCAGCCCAGGACACCTGGGTCACCCTTGGGCCCCTGGGTCACCCATGGCACCCGGGTGGGCACCAAGCACCTGGATCAGCACTGAGCACCCGGATCAGCCCGGGGCACCCGGGTGGGCCCCTGGGTCACCCTTGGTCCCCTGGGTCAGCCGTGTCACCCAGGTGGGCACCAAGCACCCGGATCAGCAGTGAGCACATGGATCAGACCAGGACACCCGGGTCGGCACCGGGCCCCTGGGTCACCCTTGGTCCCCTGGGTCACCCGTGTCACCCAGGTGGGCACCAGCACCTGGATCAGCCCAGGACACCTGGGTCACCCTTGGGCCCCTGGGTCACCCATGGCACCCGGGTGGGCACCAGCACCTGGATCAGCCCAGGACACCTGGGTCACCCTTGGGCCCCTGGGTCACCCGTGTCACCCAGGTGGGCACCAGCACCTGGATCAGCCCAGGACACCTGGGTCACCCTTGGGCCCCTGGGTCACCCGTGTCACCCAGGTGGGCACCAGCACCCGCATCAGCACCAAGCACCCGGATCAGCCCAGGGCACCCGGCTCACCCTTGGGTGCCGGCTCACCCTCAGGTGCCCATCGCTGGGTGCTGGGGGCCGTCCCTGGGCACCGGGGCGAGCCGGGGGCTGCCTCGCCGGGTGCCGGGGCGGGGGGCACCCCGGGGTGTCCCCCCCCCCCCGCCCTCACCTCGCCGCGGCGCAGCATGTCCCACTTGTTCATGATCTTCATGGCGTAGATCTGCCCCGACTCCTTCATCCGCACCACGGCCACCTGCGGGGGGGGGGGCCGGGGGGGTCAGGGGCACCCCGACCCCCACCCCGGGGTGCAGGGCACGGCGGGACACCCCCATACCCCCCCCAGAACACCCCCCCATCCCCAGGACCCCCCCACCCACATCCCAGGGACCCCCTACCCCAAGGGGCACCCCAAACCCAGGACCCCCCCCCCCGCAGAAACCCCCCCCCAACCCCAGCATCCCCCACCCCAGGGTGCACCCCCATCCCAGGACCCCCCCCCCAAACCCCAGCACCCCCCACCCTAGGGTGCCCCCCAACCCCAGGACCCCCCCCAGGACCCCCCCCCCACTGCAGGGACACCCCAACCCCAGGCCCCCCCCCAGCACCCCCCACCCTAGGGTGCCCCCCAATCCCAGGACCCCCCCCAGGACCCCCCCCCACTGCAGGGACACCCCAACCCCAGGCCCCCCCCCCAGCACCCCCCACCCTAGGGTGCACCCCAACCCCAGGACCCCCCCCAGGACCCCCCCCCACTGCAGGGACACCCCAACCCCAGGCCCCCCCCAATGACTCCCCACCCCAGCACCCCCCACCCTAGGGTGCCCCCCAACCCCAGGACCCCCCCCCAGGACCCCCCCCCACTGCAGGGACACCCCAACCCCATAGACACCCCCCCCCATGACACCCCCCAGGGTGCCCCCCCCAGCATATCCCAGCCAGGATGGTGGTGGGTTGGGGGGGGGGGGCTTTTGGGGCCCCCCCACCCTGGATGGGTGGGAAGGGGGGGTCCCCCCCCATGTGGGGGTGCCCCCAGCCCCTCACCTCGCTGAAGGCGCCCCGGCCGATCACCTTGAGGATCTCGAAGTCGCTGCGGCTGCAGCTGCAGCTCCCGGATGCGGGCGGCCACCGGCTCCACTGCGGGGGGGGGGTTAGGATTTGGGGGGGGGTCTGCCAACCCCGGGGGGGGGTCACGAGGTGTAGGACACCCCCCCCCCAAGGTTTCCCAAGGTTTGGGGTGTTTTTGTCGGGGGGGGGGGGGGGTGCACAACCCTCATATTAGACACTAGAGAATCTCCACTCTGGGGTTTTGTAGTGCTCAAACGGGGGGGGGGGCAGGACTCGTGGGTCCTCATCCCATGGGGGGGGGTTGCCACATCACGACCCCCCCCCAAAATGGTGTGGCACCCCCCCCCAAGGCATTTGGGGGGGCAATAAGGGGGTCTTGGGGGGCACAGGAGGGTTTGGGGGTGTCTAGGGGCAGGATGGGGGGATGGGGATTTTTTGGGGGGGTCACTGTGGGGGGCCTGAGGGTCTGAGGGTGTCCCTGGGAGCATGGGGGGGGCCACTGGTTTTGGGGGGGGCATGGGGGGGCTCCCAGCGGCCTGGGGGGCCCTGGGGGAGTGGGGGCCTCCCGGGGACCAGGGGGGACCCAGGAGCTTTTGGGGGGGGGGCTGTGGTTTTGGGGGGGTCCCTGTGGTTTTGGGGGGGGTCTCTGTGGTTTGGGGGGGTTCTGGGAATATGGGGGGCCCCGGGGTTTTGGGGGGGCCCTGGGTTTTGGGGGTGTCCTGGGGGGGCTGGGGAGGTCCCTAGGGTGGGGGGGGCAGCAGGGGGCAGCGGGATATGGGGGGGGCCCTGGAGGTTTGGGGGGGCCGGGGGGGGTCCCTGGGGTGTTGGGGGGGCCCCGGGGGGGGGCAATGGGGATCCCCCAGGGACATGGGGGGCCCTGGAGGTATGGGGGGGTCTCTGGGGGTGCTGGGGGGGGCAATAGGGAGCCCTCGGGTATAGGAGGGGGCCCTGGGGGGTCCCTGGGGTGCCGGGGGGGGTCCCTAGAGTGGGGGGGCAGCAGGATATGGGGGGGCCCCTAGAGGTATGGGGGTGCCGGGGGGGGTCCCTGGGGTGCCGGGGGGGGTCCCTAAAGTGGGGGGGGCAGCAGGATATGGGGGGGGCCCTAGAGGTATGGGGATGCCGGGGGGGGTCCCTGGGGTGCCGGGGGGGGGTCCCTAGAGTGGGGGGGCAGCAGGATATGGGGGGCCCTAGAGGTATGGGGGTGCCGGGGGGGGTCCCTGGGGTGCCGGGGGGGGGGTCCCTAGAGTGGGGGGGGCAGCAGGATATGGGGGGGCCCCTACAAGTATGGGGGTGCCGGGGGGGTCCCTGGGGTGCCGGGGGGTCCCTAGAGTGGGGGGGGCAGCAGAATATGGGGGGGGCCCCTAGAGGTATGGGGGTGCCGGGGGGGGTCCCTGGGGTGCCGGGGGGGGTCCCTAGAGTGGGGGGGGCAGCAGGATATGGGGGGGCCCCTAGAGGTATGGGGGTGCCGGGGGGGGGTCCCTGGGGTGTCGGGGGGGTCCCTAGGGTGGGGGATGGCAGCGGGGGGGGGGGTTGGCCTGGCCTGGAGGCAGCTGTTTTTGGCTTGGGGGGGGGGCTGGCACCCTGCCCGCGCCGGGGGGGGGCCAGGCGAGCACCCAGGCCTTTTATGGCCCTGCGCGCAGCGCGGGCGCCCGCGGGGGGGCACCCATGCCAGCCTGCCCAGAAAAGGAGAGGCGCCAGCGGGGCCCCCCCCCGGCACCCCCAGGCCGCCGGCAGGGACCCAGGCGTCCGGGCGGCCTTTCCTTCGGGGGGGGGGGGGGTCAGACATGCCCCCCCACCCAACCCACCACCCCTGGGTGCCAGGCTCCCCCTGGGGGGGGGGGTCACCCTGCTCGGGGTGGGGGGGGACTCCTGGGTCCTTTCCCAGCGCTGGCGCCGTGCCCTGACCCCCCCCCCGACCCCCCCGGCCTTGGGGGGCTGCCAAGTCCCTTAATGAGGTTTCAGGCCTGCTAATGAGCACAGACAGCCCCCCCCCCTTGCCCCCCCCCAGAGGCCTCGCTGCCCTCTCCGGCACCAGGCAAGGGCCCAGGCGTCCGGGCCCGTCCTGCCCCCCCCCCCCAACCGGAGCCGCTCGGCTGAGACCTGGCCGACTCGCTGCATGAGTGAGGGGGGGGCATTGGGGGGGGCTCGGCCCCTCCCCCGCGCGGAGGGACCCAGGCGTCCGGCGCTCACGTGCCCCCCCCACCCCCACCCCCGAGCAGGGGCCCAGGCGTCCGGGCCACCCCGGCGCAGGAAGTCCTGCAGGTGCCGGTCCCAACCCCCCCTCCCCCCCCGATCCAGGGACAGCCGGTACCGGAGCCCCCGCCCCGGTACCGGACCCCCCCTCCGGTACCGGACCCCCCTCCGGTACCGGATCCCCTCCCCCGGTACCGGACCCCCGGTACCGGATCCACTCGCCGGTATCGGACCCCCCTCCCGGTACTGGACCCCCCCCACGGTATCGGCCCCCGGTCCCGGGGCCGCATCCCCCCGGTACCGGCCTCTCCGGTACCGGACCTCCCACCCCCCCCACCCCGGTACCGGACTGCCCGGGCCGGTACCGAGCTCCCCCGTCCCGTAACCCCCCGGTACCGGACTCCCTGGTCCCGGTACCGGATTCCTCAGTCCCGGACCCCCCTGGCACCGGACCCCCCCGGTCCCGGACTCCCCCGGGCCGGCCCCCCCGGTACTACACCCCCCGGTACCGGCCCCTCTAGTCCCGCATCCCCCCGGTGCCGGACACCCCCCGGTACCGGCCCCCCCCCCCGGTACTCCCTGTCCCGGACCCCCCTGGCACCGGACCCGCCTGACACTGGGATCCCCGGTATCGGACCGCCCCCCGGTACCGGACCCCCCGGACCCCCACGGTACCGGACCCTCCGGACCCCCCGGGTACCGGACTCCCCAGTTCGGGACCCCCCTCCAGTACCGGACCTCCTGGACCCGCCCGGTGCCGGACCCCCCCGGTACTGGACCCCCCGGTACCGGACGCCCCGGACTCGCCCGGTATCGGACCCCCCCCCGGTACTGGACCCCCCGGTACCGGACTCCCTCGGTCCCAGATGCCGGTGCCGGACTCTCCCGGTCTCGGGCCGCCCCGGTATCGGACCCCCCCGGTCCCAGACCCCCCCGGACTCCCCCAGTACCGGACCCCCCGGGTACCGGACCCCCCGGTCCTGGATCCCCCGGACCCTCCCGGTACCGGACCCCCTCGGTATCGGGACCCCCCCCCGGTACCGGACCCCCCCGGACTCCCCCAGTACCGGACCCCCCGGGTACCGGACCCCCCGGTCCTGGATCCCCCGGACCCTCCCGGTACCGGACCCCCTCGGTATCGGGACCCCCCCCCCCGGTACCGGACCCCCCGGCTACCGGACCCCCCGGTGCTGGATCCCCCGGACCCGCCCGGTACCGGACCCCCTCGGTATCGGGACCCCCCCCCCCGGTCCCGCTCCCGGCCCCCCCCCGGCGCTCACCCCAGCGCAGGAAGTCGCGGACGTGGCGGTCGCCGCCGGTGCCGGTGCCGGTGCCGGTGCCGGGGGCGGCGGCGGCGGGGGCGGCGGCGGCGGGGCGGGGGGGCGGCCGGGGCCGCAGCCCCCCGCTGAGCCCCAGCACCAGGTCGAGCAGCGCCTCGAGACCCAGCGCCTCCCGGTCCAGCGCCAGCGCCCGCAGCCGCGCCCGCCGCCGCGGGGGCGCCGCCATCGCAGGGCCCGGCCCCCCCCGCCGCTCCCCGCCGCTCCCCGCCGCCGCCTCCCGGCCCGGCCCGGCCCGGCCCGGCCCCGCCGCTGCTGCCGCTGCCGCTGCTGCCGCCCGCCCCCGCGGGGCCGGGCCGGGCTGCACCCGCCTGCGGGACGGCGCCCAGCTGGGACGGGCACCCTGCACCCGGCACCGGGGACCTGGGACCCGCCTGCACCCAGCAGCCTACTGGGATGGGCACCCAGCTGGGACGGCACCCAGCACCCGGGACCCAGCACCCTACTGGGATGGGCACCCAGCTGGGACGGCACCCAGCACCCTGGACCCAGCACCCTCCTGCACCCAGCTGGGACGGGCACCTGCACCCGGCACCCGGGACCTGGGACCCGCCTGCACCCAGCAGCCTACTGGGATGGGCACCCAGCTGGGACGGCACCCAGCACCCTCCTGCACCCTGCACCCAGCTGGGATGGGCACCCTGCACCCAGCTCCCTGCCAGGATGGCACCCAGCACCCGGGAGCCGGGACCCTGCTGGGACGGCACCCAGCACCCTACCGGGATGGGCACCCAGCTGGGACGGGCACCCGGCACCCTCCTGCACCCAGCACCCAGCTCCCTGCCAGGATGGCACCCAGCACCCGGGAGCCGGGACCCGCCTGCACCCAGCAGCCTACTGGGATGGGCACCCAGCTGGGACGGCACCCACCACCCAGCAGCCTACTGGGATGGGCACCCAGCTGGGACGGCACCCAGCACCCAGGACCCAGCACCCAGCTGGGACGGCACCCAGCACCCGGGACCTGGGACCCAGCTGGGACAGCACCCAGCACCCAGCTCCCTGCTGGGATGGGCACCCAGCACCCGGGACCTGGGACCCGCCTGCACCCAGCAGCCTACTGGGATGGGCACCCAGCTGGGATGGCACCCACCACCCTGGACCCAGCACCCAGCAGCCTACTGGGATGGGCACCCAGCTGGGACGGCACCCAGCTGGGACGGGCACCTGCACCCAGCACCCGGGAGCCGGGACCCGCCTGCACCCAGCACCCTACTGGGATGGGCACCCAGCTGGGACGGCACCCAGCACCCAGGACCCAGCACCCTCCTGCACCCAGCACCCAGCTGGGACGGGCACCTGCACCCGGCACCCGGCACCCGCCTGCACCCAGCACCCTACTGGGATGGGCACCCAGCTGGGACGGGCACCTGCACCCAGCTCCCTGCTGGGATGGGCACCCAGCTGGGATGGCACCCAGCACCCGGGACCTGGGACCCTGCTGGGACGGCACCCAGCACCCAGCACCTGGGACCCGGGACCTGGGACCCGCCTGCACCCAGCACCCTACTGGGATGGGCACCCAGCTGGGATGGCACCCAGCACCCGGGACCCGGGACCCTGCCAGGATGGCACCCAACTGGGATGGGCACCCAGCACCCGGAACCCGGGACCTGGGACCTGCCTGCACCCAGCACCCTACTGGGATGGGCACCCAGCTGGGATGGCACCCAGCACCCTGCACCCGGGACCCTGCCAGGATGGCACCCAGCTGGGACGGCACCCAGCACCCGGAACCCGGGACCCTGCCAGGATGGCACCCAACTGGGATGGGCACCCAGCACCCGGGACCCAGGACCCGCCTGCACCCAGCAGCCTACTGGGATGGGCACCCAGCTGGGACGGGCACCCTGCACCCAGGACCCTACCAGGATGGGCACCCAGCTGGGATGGGCACCCAGCACCCAGGACCTGGGACCCGCCTGCACCCAGCAGCCTACTGGGATGGGCACCCAGCTGGGACGGCACCCAGGAGCTGCCTGCCCGGACAGGCACCTGCCTGCTGGGACACGGGCACCCAGCACCCGCCCGCCTGCACCCAGCACCCGCCCGCCCCGATGGGCACCCAGAACCCGGCACCCCCCTCCCAGAACCCGGCACCCGCCCGCCCCGATGGGCACCCAGAACCCGGCACCCCCCTCCCAGAACCCGGCACCCACCCGCCCCGATGGGCACCCAGAACCCGGCACCCCCCTCCCAGAACCCGGCACCCGCCTGCTGGGGCACCCGGCACCGTGCCGGGACGGGCACCCACCTCCCCGTACTCCTCTAACCCCCGTACACCTATAGCACCTATAGGCCTCATCTCCCCCTATAGCCCCCATAGCCCCCTGTAGGCCACATTCCCATAGCCCCTATGCTCCCCCAGTGCACCCATAGGCCTACAGCCCCCTATGCTCCTTATATCCCCTATAGCACCCTATAGCACCCATACCCCCATGGCCCCCTATACTCCTTATACCGCCTATATCCCCCTGTAGCACCCATACCCCCATGGCCCCCTACGCTCCTTATAGCCACTATATTCCCCCATAGCACCCATTCCCCCATGGCCCCCTATGCTTCTTATACCTCCTATATTCCCCTATAGCCCCCATACCCCTACAGCCCCCTATGCTCCTTATAGCCCCTATATCCCCCTATAGCACCCCTACCCCCATGGCCCCCTACGCTCCTTATACCCCCTATATCCCCCTATAGCACCCCTACCCCCATGGCCCCCTATGCTCCTTATATCCCCTATAGCCCCCATACCCCTACGGCCCCCTATGCTCCTTATACCCCCTATATCCCCCTATAGCCCCCATACCCTCATGGCCCCCTATGCTCCTTATACCCCCTTTATCCCCCCATAGCACCCCTACCCCATGGCCCCCTATGCTCCTTATAGCCCCTATAGCACCCTATATCCCCCATACCCCCCCCAGCCCCCCTCCCGGCTGGCCCCAGCACACCCGGGTCCCTCGTCCCACCCGGACGCCTGGGCCCCCCCCGGCCGTGCCCCCCCACGGGGCCCAGGCGTCCTGCCCCCCCCCCCGGAGCCCCCCGAAATGAGGCCAGGCGCGAGGTAGGGCCAGGCAGGCTTTACTGGGGGGGCACAGCAGCCCCCCGAAACCGTGCGGGGGGGGTCAGGGTGCGACCCCCCCCCGGGCACCCCCCAGGGTGCCCCCGCGCGGGGAGACGTGGGTGGGGGGCGCGGAAGCGGGGTGCAGCGGGGGGGCAAAATGGGGTGCAGATTCGGGGTGCAGGGTGGGGGGTGCAGAAGTGGGGTGTCATATGGGGGGCACAGATTTAGGGTGCTGTATGGGGGGTGCATGAGTAGGGTGCTATATGGGGAGACCCCGAATTGGGGTGCTGTATGGGGGGTGTGTGCAGATTTGGGGTGTTTTATGGGGGGGGCACAGGTGTGGGGTGCAGGGTGGGGGGTGCAGAAGTGGAGTGCTATATGGGGGGGACCCCAAATTGGGGTGCTGTATGGGGGGGCGCAGATTGGGGGTGCTGTATGGAGGGTGCAAAAGTGGGGTGCTAAATGGGGAGACCCCAAATTGGGGTGCAGGGTGGGGAGTGCAGAAGTGGGGTGCTATATGGGGGGGACCCCAAATTGGGGTGCTGTATGGGGGGGCACAGATTTGGGGTGCAGGGTGGGGGGTGCAGAAGTGGGGTGTCATATGGGGGACCCCAAATAGGGGTGCTGTTTGGGGGGGTGCAGATTTGGGGTGCAGGGTGGGGGGGTGCAGAAGTGGGGTGCTATATGGGGGGCACGGGATTGGGGTGCCATATGGGGGTGGCGCAGATTTGGGGTGCAGGGTGGGGGGTCCGGGCCCCCCCCACGGCATGGGCGCCTCAGGAGTACATGGTGAGCTGGAGCCACTGCGGAGAGAAGGCAGGAGTCAGAGGGTGCCTATAGGGACCGGGGGGGGCCCTATAGGGACTGGGAATCACCCTATAGGGATGGGCAGCCACCCTATAGGGATTCGGGGTCACCTTATAGGGATTTGGGGTGTTATAATGGGATTTGGGGGCCCCAAAACGGATTTGAAGGACTCTATATAGGTCAGGAAGTCCCTATAGAGATTTGGGGTACCCTATAGGGGCTTGGGGCTCCTCTTTAGGGATTTGAGGGCCCTACAGGGCTTTGTGGGACCCTATAGGGATTTGGGGTGCTGGATGGGGATACGGGGGGCCCTAGAGAGATTTGCAGCGTCCCATAGGGACTTGGGGGCCCCTATAGGGATCTGGGGTTGCTCTATAGGGGTATGGGGTGCTCCATAAGGATCTAAAAGCATTTCAGGTTGCTCCTTAAGTATTTGAGAGTCCCTATAGGGATTTAGGGTGGCTCTATAGGGATTGGAGGTCCCTGTAAGGATTTGGAGGACCCTATAGGGATTTGGGGTGCTGGATGGGGATACAGGGGGCCCTAGAGAGATTTGCAGTGTCCCATAGGGACTTGGGGGCCCCTATAGGGATCTGCGGTTGCTCTATAGGTGTACGGGGTGCTCCATAAGGATCTATAAGCATTCCAGGCTGCTCCTTAAGTATTTGGGGGTCCCTATAGGGATTTAGGGTGGCTCTATAGGGATTGGAGATTCCTGTAAAGATGTGAAGGACCCTATAGGGATTTGGGGGTCCCTATACAGATTTGGGGACTCCTATAGGGATTTGGGGGGCTCCACAAGGATTTGGGGGGCTCCATAGGGACTGCAGAGGCCCAGTCAGCTTTTAGGGTGCCATATAGCCACTCGGGGTGACCTTATAGGCATTTAGGACCTTCTATAGAAACGAGGGGCCCTATAGGGATCTGGGGGACCCTATAGGGGTGGGGGGACCCCCCAACTCACCTCCTGGAGGCTCACGCGGATCTGCCCGGTCCCGTCCCGGTCCAGGGACTTGAAGGCACCTGGGGGAGAAGCAGGGTGAGGGGGGGCCCCAGTTGGGCCCCCCCAAACCCCCCAGGGCCCCCCCAAAAGCCCCAGGGGTTCCCCAAAGCCCCAGGGGGTCCAATAAGCCTGGGGGTCCCCAAAGTCCAGGGTTTCCCCCCGTCCTGGGGGTCCCCAAAAGCCCCAGGGGGTCCCCAAAACCCCCGAGAGGCCCCGATATCTCAGGGCCCCCCCAAAATCCCCATGTTCTGGGGGTCCCCTATAGCTCCAGGGGGACCCCCTGCCACGGGACCCCTCCAAAGCACCCATGGGGGCCCAAAATCCAGGGGGTCCCCCATTTCCAGGGGTCCCTCCATGCCCTGGGGGCCCCCCAAAGTGCCACGGGGTCCCCAAAACCCCCGAGAGTCCCCTATATCTCGGGGGGTCCCCAAAATCCAGGGTCACCCCATGTTCTGGGGGTCCCCTAAAGCCCCAGGGAGGGTCCCCCGAAATCCAGGGGGTCCCCAATTTCCGGGGATCACCCTGTGCCATGGGGGTCCCCAAAAGTGCCGGGGGGTCCCCAAAACCCCCAAGAGGCCCCTATATCCCGGGGGGGTCCCCAATGACAGGGGTCACCAGGGGTCTCCCCCAAATTGGGGGGGGGTCTCCCCAATTCTGGGGGTGCTGCCTGTCCCCAGGTGTCCCCAGCTCTAGGGGTTGTCCCCCCCACCACCCATGGGTGCCCCCTGTCCCAGGTGCCCCCCCCACCCATGGGTGCCCCCCCCCCCAGGTGCCCCCCATCCCTGGCCGGTTCCCCCCAGCCCAGGGGTGCTGCCTGTCCCCGGGTGTCCCCAGCTCGGGGGGTTGTCCCCCCACCCACCCATGGGTGCCCCCGCCATGGGTCCCCACCCCCTGGGTCCCCCCCCACCCATGGGTGCCCCCTGTCCCAGGTGCCCCCCCCACCCATGGGTGCCCCCCATCCCTGGCCGGTTCCCCCCAGCCCAGGGGTGCTGCCTGTCGCCGGGTGCCCCCAGCCCGGGGTGGGGGGTGTCCCGCCCCCCCCCCCCCCCACCCATGGGTGCCCCCGCTGCTCACGGAACATGGCGTCGAGGCGCACGAGGCAGCTGATGAAGTTGTCGAAGTCGAGGCTGCCGTCCTCGTCCCCGTAGCGCCGCGCCATCACCGCCCACAGCGGCTCCGGCAGCCCGAAGCCTGGGGGGGGGCTGCGTGGGACCCCCGCCCGGACCCCCCCCCAAATCCCCCCCCCCAGCCTGCCCCAGGAGCCCCTCAAAACCTGCCAGCACCCACGACCCACTGCACCCCTGAACCACCTACCCCGGACCCCCCAAATCCCCCCAGCACCCCCCCCAGGACCCCCCCAAATCCCCCAGACCCCCCCAAATCCCCCTGGCACCCCCCTAAAGTCCCCCAGGACCCCCCCCCGGACCCCCCCAAAGCCCCCTAGCACCCCAAGAACCCCCCAAAGCCCCCAGGACCTCCTCAGCCCCCCAGCACACCACGACCCCCTCAGCCCCCCCCCAAATCCCCCAGGACCTCCCAAAGTCCCCCAGGACCCCCCCAGGACCCCCCGAAGCCCCCCAGCACCCCAGGACCCCCCCAGGACCCCCCCAAAGCCCCCAGGACCTCCCAAAGCCCCCCAGCACCCCACGACCCCCCCAGGACCCCCCCAAATCCCCCAGGACCTCCCAAAGCCCCCCAGACCCCCCAAAGCCCCCAGGTCCTCCCAAAGCCTCCCAGACCCCCACAACCCCCCCCCAGGACCCCCCCAAATCCCCCCAGCACCCCCTAACCACAGCCAACCAGACCCCTGACCCCCCCCAGGGCCCCCCAGCACCCCGCGAATGTCCCTGACACCCCCCCAAAATGCCCCCCCCCAAAACGCCCCCAGCCCCACAACTACGCCTCCCCCCCAGATACTCCCAGCTCCCCCAAAGCCCTCGGGCCCCCCCAAAATGCCCCTGACCCCCCCCCCAAAGCCCTTGGGCCCCCCCAAAAGCCTTTGCCCCCCCCCCCCCAAATGCCCCCCCGGCCCCCACCTGCCGCCTGGAAGGCGCCGGGCAGCTCCCGGGCCCCGATGGTGCCCGAGCGGTCGGTGTCGAACTGCTTGTAGATGCACTTTGGGGGGGCACAGGAGAAATTGGGGGGGGCCTGGGGGGGGCAGGGGGATGCCCCCCCCACCCAGCACCCCAGGGGGTCCCCCAGCACCCTGGGGTCCCCCCCAAACTCCCCCAGCGGCACAGCAACCCCCCCCCCCCCCCCCAGTTTTCTTGCCCTGCTTCTGTTTGGGATTTGGGGGATCCACTGCCCCCCCCCAAGGAGTTTGGGGGTCCCCGGGGGGGTCCCCAATTCCTCAGCCCCCCCCTAGGGTTTGGGGGTGCTGTGGGGTGGTCCCACTTCTTCCTTGTCCCCCCCCCACGAATCTGAGGGGTCCCAAACTTGCCCATTTCTGGCAGGTTTCACCCCAAGAATTTGGGGGTCCAGGGGGGGTCCCCATTTCCCCCCCCCCAAAGCTCCCATTTCTTCCCCACTCCCCTGCGGATTTTGGGGAGGGGTCGGGGGGGGTCTCTGCCCCCCACCCCAGGATTTTGGTCCTGGGGGGGTCCCAAATTTGGGGGTTTTCCCCCCCCTCACCTGCCACTTCTTGATGTTATTCCACAAATACTTGAACTCCTCGAAGCCCAACTTCCCCGTCGTGTCGCTCTGGGGGGGGGGTCAAGGATATTTGGGGGGGGGGACAGCCCCCCCCAATAAGGAGACCCCAAATCTGCCCATTCTGCCCCCAAAATCCCCCCCCTCAAAAGGATACGTCCATGACGGCCACCATGCTGCGACACGTGTCGATGCCGAAGCCGTCCGTCTTCAGGTCGGGGTCTGCCGGGGGGGGGCAAAATTGGGGGGGGGGGTGTTGGGGGGGCCCTCAAGGAGGTGCCCCTCCCCCCCAAAAAGTGGACCCAGGAGTCCGGGACACCCCCCTCTCCCCCCAAACGAGCCCAAATGGCATTGGAGTGGATTCTCCAGTGGCTAATATAGGGTTGTGCACCCCCCACTGCCACCCATATCTCGATGTCGGTGGGTTTGGGGGGGCTCCCAGTGCCCCCCCCCCCCGCCGCGGGGACCCCGGGGCCCAGGGTGGGGGGCACTTACGGCGGGTGACCACCTTGTTGAGGATGTTCATGAGCTCGGTGGGGCTCACCTCCATGTCCTGCGGGGAGACGGGGCGTCACGGGGTGCCCCCCCCACCCTGGGGGACACCCCCACCCTGGGGAGCCCCCCAGCCCCACCCTGACCCCCACCCTGGGGTGCTGGGGGGCATCTGGGGGGGCTCAAGGCTCCGGCAGTGTCTGGAGGAGGAAAACACCAGAGGCGAACAGGGATCCACTGGAGGCTCAAAGGATTCACAGGGATCCAATGGGATCTGGTGGGACCAAGTAGGGTCCAGTGATCCCCTGGGGGTCAGCGGGGGCTGTGAGGATTGGGGGGGGTCCGGGGGATCCAGAAGGATCTGGTGGGGCTGGAGAGCATCTGAGGATACAGGGGGAACAGGTGGGATCCAGTGGGGGCCAAGAAGGTTGGAGGGGGTGCAAGGGGATCTGAGGATCTAGGAGGAATCTGGTGGGGGCAAACAGGAGTCTGGAGAGATCCAGAGAGGTCTAGGGATGCAGGAGGGTCTAGGGGGATCTGGTGGGCCCCAAAGGGGTCTGGGGGTCCAAGAGGGGCTGGGATCTAAGGGAATCTGGTGGGGCCATAGGAGTTGGGGGGATCCACAGGAGTATAGACATCTACAAAAGATCCAGTGGGATCTGGTGGGGCTAAACAAGGCCTGGGGCTCTATGGGGATCCAGAGGGCTCTAAGGATCCAAGAGGGATCCAGAAGAATCTGCTAGCGCTGGAGGCATTCTGGGAAGTCCCCAGAGATCCAGCGAGATCAAGGCATCCAGGGGGTGATCAAGGAGGATCTGGAGAGGATCTGGGGGGGGGTGTCCAGGGGAGATCCATAGGGATCTACTGGGGCCAGAGACATTTTGGGGGGGATCCACAATGACCCAGAGGGGACTGGGGATCCAGGAGGATCAGAGGGATCCAAAGGGCATCTGGGTGGATCTGGGGATCCAGGAGGATTGAGGGGGGCAGGAGTCTGGGGGAGGGTCTAGGGGGATCTAGTGGGGCCAGAGACATCTTGGGGAGTCCAGAGGGATCCAGGAATCCGGGGGGATCCAGTGAGGATCCAGGGGGGGCGATGAGGCCTGGGGGGGGAACAGGGAGGTTGGACGGGGATGGGACATTTTGGGGGGGATCGGGGGATCCCGGGGGGTGTTGGGGATCCTGGGGGGGGGTGAGGGATCTCGGGGGGGCTGGTGGATCCCGGGGGATCCCGGCGCCACTCACTTCTCCGGCGAGCTGGGTGAAGAGCCGCCGAAACTGCCGAACCTCCTCGCTCTCGTTGGCGTCCACCGTGGAGATGTGGGTCCGGGGGGGCTGGGGGGCGGGGGGGTCACTGGGGGTCCCCAAAACCCGGGGGGGGCTGGGGGAGCATCAGGGGACCCCAAAACCCGGGGGGGCCCTGACTCCCCAGGGGCAATGAGGGGGCTGGGGGGACCCCGAAACGTGGGGGGGCCCTGAACCCACCGGGGGGTGGGGGGGTCACTGGGGAGGACCCCAAAACCCAGGGGGGACCCTGACCCCGCTGGGGGGCTGGGGGGAACCAGGGGGACCCCAAAACCCAGGGGGGACCCTGATCCCACTGGGGGGGCACTGGGGGACCCCGAAACCTGGGGGAGATCCTGACCCCCCGGGGGGGGTCACTGGGGGGGACCCCAAAACGTGGGGGTCCCTGACCCCGCTGGGGAGGGGAACCAGGGGGACCCCAAACCCGGGGGGGCCCTGACTCCCCAGGTGCAATGAGGGGGCTGGGGGGACCCCGAAACGTGGGGGGGGCCCAGCCCCCCACCAGGGATGTGGCCCTGGGGGGGTCGGGGGTCCCCAAAACAGGGGTCGGGGGTCACTTACTGGTGGCTCGGGGTTATACTGGGCGGCCGCTTGACTGGGAGGGAAAAGGGGGGGGGTCAGAGCACCCAGGGGTGGCCCCACCCCCTCCCCTGTCCCCCCCACGTCCCCACTCCCGCGTCCCCCCCCCATGACCACAATCCTGTGTCCCCATGTCCCCGCTCCCATGTCCCCCATGTCCCAATCCTGTGTCATCCCCACGTCCCCAATCCCATGTCTCCAATCCCGTGTCCCCCCCGTGACCACAGTCCCATGTCCCCATGTCCCCAAACCCGTGTCCCCATGTCCCTGCTCCCATGTCCCAATCCTGTGTCATCCCCACGTCCCCAATCCCATGTCCCCAATCCTGTGTCCCCCATGTCCCTGCTCCTGTCCATGTCCCCACTCCCGTGTCCCCAATCCCCTGTCGCCCCATGTCCTCACTCCTGTCCCCCATGTCCCCAATCTCGTGTCCCAATCCTGTGTCCCCATGTCCCCAGTCCTGTGTCAATGTCCCTGCTCCCATGTCCATGTCCCCAGTCCCATGACACCCATGTCCCCAATCCCGTGTCCCCACTCCTGTGTCCCCCATGTCCCCACTCCCGTCCCCAATCCCATGTCCCCAATCTTGTGTCATGTCCCCACTCCCGTGTCCCCAATCCCATGTCCCCACTCCTGTGTCCCCAATCCTGTGTCGCTCCATGTCCCCAATTCCATGTCACCCATGTCCCCCACATCCCCAATCCCATGTCCCCATGTCCCCCATGTCCCCAATCCCATGTCACCATGTCCCCAATCCCGTGTCACCCATGTCCCCAACCTTGTGTCCCCCCCACAGCCGCAATCCCGTGTCCCCCCCACAGCCGCAATCCCGTGTCCCCATGTCCCCATTCCCATGTCCCCCCCCCGAGATCCTGCTCCGATGTCCCCATTTCCCCCCACGTCCCCGTGTCCCCCCCCCGTGTCCCCGTGTCCCCTCACCTGATGGCGTTGATGACGCCCCCCATGATGCCCAGGGCGCCGCCGCCCCCCCTGAAGGGGTCCCCGCCGCCGCCGCCCCCCCCGCTCAGCAGCCCCCCCAGCACCGAGCCGATGTTGCCGGGGAGCCCCCCCCCGCCGCCCCCCCCGCCCCCGCCCCCCCCCAGGAAGTTCTTCACCAGGAACATGGCCCCGCCGCCCCGACTGGGAGCACTGGGAGCACTGGGGGGGGCACTGGGAGCGCTGCGGGGGGGCACTGGGAGCGCTGGGAGAGGCTGCAGAGAAACAGAGCACAGCGTTAGCGTACCGCGCGCCGCTATAGGTCCCTCCGGACCCTATAGATTCCCCCCTCCCCCCCCCAAAGGCCCCCGCCTTGGGCCCTATAGGGTCCTCCATGGCCCTATGGACCCCCCCACGTCCTGTAGACCCCCACCCAACCCTGTGCGCCCCTAGATATACCATAAGCCTCATCCAGACCCTATAGAGCATTTGATGCCCCCCCAACCTTATAGCCCCCAAGCCCTATAGACATCTCCAGGACCTATAGGCAACTCCTCTGAGCTCTATGGACTCCCCCCACCCTGGTCCAAAGCCCTATGGGTGCTGCTTGGTCTAATACATACACCCCCTGGGCCCTATAGACTTCCCCCAGGCCCTATGGATTCCCCACAGACCATTCAGACACTTCTAGATCTTATAGAGTGCTCTTAAAACCTATACATTTCCCCCAAGCCCTATAGAATCCCCATAGCCCTGTAGATCTCTCTCAGCTGCTACAGATCCCCCCAGGCCCTATAGAAACCCCAACTCCTATAAAACTGGTCCAGGCTCTATAGAAACCCCCCCAGACCTTATAGATTCTCCCTCAGACCCTATAGATCCCCTCAGCTGTATATAAACCCCCCTCAGGGCCTATGGACCTTCTCCAGGCCCAATGGACACCCCCCCCGCCAAGGCCCTATGGATGCTCCTTGATCCAATACATCCCCCCCGGCCCCTATAGACTTCCACTAGGTGCTATGGATTTCTCCCAAACACTATGGATGCTTCTAGATCCTATAGCCCTTCCCAGGACCTATAGATTTCCCACAGCTCCTATAGAACCCTCTACACTTCAGGTCCTATAGACTCTCCTGGTCCCTATATACATGCCTATGTCCTACAAACCCTCCTCCAGATCCTATAGACCCCCCCAGGCACTATAAGTCCCCCCGGGCCCTATGGACCTCCCTGGCCCCTATAGATCCCCCACGCCCTACAGACCTCCCTGGGCCCTATAGATCTTCTGGGCCTTATAGATTTCTCCAAACCCTATGGATCCCCCAAGACCCTGTGGATCCCCCCGGGCCCTATGGACCCCCCAGACCCTATGGATCCCCCAAGGCCTTATGACGCCCCAGGCCCTATGGATCCCCCAAGACCCTATAGATCCCCCTGGCCCCTATGGATCCCCCAGACCCTGAGTGAGGGGGGGGTCCCGGATGCCTGGGCCCCCGCAGCCCCCCCTGCCCCCACCCCGCCCCGGGGCATCCCGGGCTGAAAGGGACCCAGGCGTCCGGGGTGGGGGGGAGGGGGCTGAGTCACGCCGCGGGGCGGGGGGATCCCGGGGATCCCGGAAGAGACCGCGGGGGATCCCGGGGGGGGAGCGGGGGATCCCGGGGATCCCGGAAGAGACCGCGGGGGATCCCGGGGGGGGGAGCGGGGGATCCCAGGGATCCCGGAAGAGACCGCGGGGGATCCCGGGGGGGGGAGCGGGGGATCCCGGGGATCCCGGAAGAGACCGCGGGGGATCCCGGGGGGCGGGAACCGGGGGGTCTCGGGGACCGACCCCGCGCGGGAACCGGAAGGGGAACCGGAAGGGGAACCGGAAGGGGAACCGGAGGGTCCCGGGGATCGACCCCGCGCGGGAACCGGAAGGGGAATCCGGGGCGTCCCGGGGAGCTGCGGGGGGTCGGGCGGCCCCGGGGGGCCCGGCCGGTGCCGGTACCTGCGGGCTCGGCTCGGCTGGGCGGCGGCGCGCTCGGCTCCCCGGCAGCGACTGCGAACCGCGCCCTGGGGCCCAGGCGTCCGGGAGCCCCGCCCCGCCCCGCCCCGCCCCCCCCGCGGGCACCCGGCCGGCCCGCAGGGGCGGGGCCTGGCGGCGCCCGGGGCGGGAGGGGGCGGGGCCTGGCGGCGGGAGGGGCGGGGCCTGGCGTCACCCAGGGGCGGGACCTGGCGGCACCCGGGGCAGGAGGGGGTGTGGCCTTGCGGCACCCGGGGGCGTGGCCTTGCGGCACCCGGGGGCGTGGCCTCGCGGTGGTGGAGGCTTGGGGCGTGGCCTAGCGGCGGGAAGGGCGGGGCGAGCGCGCCCCTGGGCCCCGCCCCTCTCTGGCGGCGGCGGCGGGCGCGGCCCTTCCGGTGACGCAGCGTGACGTAACGCGGGCGGAAGAAGATGGCGGCGGCGGTGCCCGTGGGGCCGGCGGCCGCTGGGGGTGGCGGCCGGGCCCTATAGAGAGCGGGGGGGGCCCCAATAGGGAATGCAGATAGTCCTACTCCTGGTGTCCCCGTGTCCCCCCCCAGGGTCCCCATGGCCCCCCCATCCCATCCTGGGGGTCCCCATGTCCCCCCCCAGTGTCCCCACGTGTCCTGTCCCACCCCCCATCCCGGCCCTGGGGTCCCCATGTCCCCCCCCGTGTCCTGTCCCCCCCCCATCCCAGCCCTGGGGTCCCCATGTCCCCCCCCGTGTCCTGTCCCCCCCATCCCATCCTTGGGGTCCCTGTGTTCCTTCTCCGTGTCCCCCCCCAGTGTCCCCCCGTGTCCTGTCCCCCCCATCCCATCCCTGGGGTCCCTGTGTTCCTTCTCCGTGTCCCCCCCCAGTGTCCCCACGTGTCCTGTCCCCCCCATCCCATCCTTGGGGTCCCCATGTCCCCCCCACGTGTCCTGCCCCCCTGCATCCCATCCTTGGGGTCCCTGTGTTCCTCCTCCGTGTCCCCCCCCCCAATGTCCCCCCGTGTCCTGTCCCCCCCCATCCCATCCTTGGGGTCCCCGTGTCCCCCCCCGTGTCCTGTCCCCCCCATCCCATCCTTGGGGTCCCTGTGTTCCTCCTCCGTGTCCCCCCCCCAATGTCCCCCCGTGTCCTGTCCCCCCCCATCCCATCCTTGGGGTCCCTGTGTTCCTTCTCCGTGTCCCCCCCCCAATGTCCCCCCGTGTCCTGTCCCCCCCCATCCCATCCTTGGGGTCCCCATGTCCCCCCCCGTGTCCTGTCCCCCCCCATCCCATCCTTGGGGTCCCTGTGTTCCTCCTCCGTGTCCCCCCCCAGTGTCCCCACGTGTCCTATCCCCCCCATCCCCACCCTGGGGTCCCCCTGTCCCCCCCTCCGGTGTCCCCATGTCCCCCCCCGTGTCCCCCACGGGAGCCGACACACGTAGAAACGCGGTTTATTGGTGACAGAAGCGGGTCCGGGGGGACCATGCGGCAGCGGGGGGACGGCAAGCCACTCACGACGATCGCGGGGGGGGGGACGGGGACGCGGCCCTTCGGGGGGGGTTATTGCTACTGAAAGAGGGGGGGGGACGGGGAGCACGATGCCACGGGGCTGGGGCCCAGGCGTCCGGGGCCTTCCAAGCGCCTCCTCCCACTCCGCCTGGCCCGGACGCCTGGGCCCCCTGTGATTTGGGGGAGGGGGGGGCTTCAACCCCGCTATCAGCCACTGGAGAATCCACCCTGGAGCCGGGGGAAGCGGCTCCTGCTCCGACCATGGGACCCCGCAGCCCTCCAGGAGGGAGCCCAGGCGTCCGGGCTCACCCCCCCGCTCCCTTCCTGGGACTGGGCGGCCCCCAGCCCCGCCCAGTCCCCCCCAGTAAAGCCTGACATGTCCAAACCACTATAAACCAGTTCCCCCCCAAGTTGTGACCAGTTTAGGAGCATTTGTTACTGGGGGACGCCAGTCTGCCCCTCATTGGACTGCGAGATGGAGGACGAATGTGGGCATTCAGGCACCGACCTAGCCCTGTGCGTGTCAACAGTAGGTTCCAGGGTGAACAGCCCTGAGGAACAGGGTTACAGGAGGTCCCTAGCAGAAATCAGCTTCCACTGTAATCAGTAGGTTCCAGAGCAAACAGCCCAAGCCCAGGCTGGGGGGGACCCCAGAGGGGCCCTAGCATTATCTCATGCCCCATAAATGCAATCAGTAGGTTCCAGGGTGAACAGCTCCAAGTAACACAGTTACAGGAGATCCCTAGCAGATATCAGCTTCCATATCAGTAGGTTTCAGAGTGAACAGCCCAAAGCTGTGCTTGGGGGACCCCCACAGGGGCCCTGGCATCAACTCGCTCCCCATAAATGCAATTAGTAGGTTCCAGGGTGAACAGCCCAAAACTGGGTTTGGGGAGAGGTCTGGCATCAACTTTCCCTCATAACTGTAATCAGTAGGCTCCAGAGTGAACAGCCCCAAACAGGGTGGAGGTGGTGGGACATCTGGGAGGGGACGGGGGACCCTGGCATCGACTTACTCCCCACAACTGTAATCAGTAGGTTCCAGAGTAAACAGCCCGGCGCAACAGGGTTAGCAGGATTTTGGGGGGGGGGGTTACGGGGGGGAGGGGTGTCACATCACTTCTCCCCACGCTGGGGGGGGTCGGGGGACAAGGCACTGGGTGGGGGGGGCCTGGGGACAGCGGGGGGGGCAGCGTGGCGGGGGGGCGGGGTTAGGACTGCATCTCGGCTCGCAGCATCCAGGGGAACCAGCAGCAGAAGAGTAACCTGGGGGGGGGAAGGGGGACAGTGTCACCCGCCGGGGGTGGCCTGTCCCCCCCCCCGCAGTCCAGTGTCCCCCCCCGGCGGTGTCCCCCCCCCCGGCGCTCACCTGGAGAGGGAGCTCTCCGACGCGATGTCCTTGGGGGTCCGCACCGCCGGGAAGTTGCGCTTGGGCTGCGACACTGCGGGGGGACGCGGGGACACGGCCACCGTGACACCCCGCCCCCGGGGGGGACACTGTCCCGGCCGGCCAATCAGCAGGCACGGCTGCCTCTGAGCCTAACCAGCCAATCAGCACATTGCTGCCCTTCCCATTGGCCAATCAGCAAGCACAGCTGCCTCTGAGCCTAACCAGCCAATCAGCACAGGGCTGCCCTTCCCACTGGCCAATCAGGAGGCACGGCTGCCTCTGAGCCTAACCAGCCAATCAGCACAGGGCTGCCCTTCCTGCTGGCCAATCAGCAAGCACAGCTTCCTCTGTGGGCAACCAATCAGCATACAGCTGCCCTTCTTGCTGGCCAATCAGGAGGCACGGCTGCCTCTGTGGCTAACCAGCCAATCGGCACACAGCTGCCCCTCCCGCGGCCCCGCCCCCTCCCAGTGCCCCCAGTGCCCCCCACGTACTGGTGACCTGATGGACCTTCTTCTCGGAGCCGCCGTCCCCCGGCGCGACCTTGGGGCCCCCGATCCTGCGGGGACGGAGCCGGTGGCACCCGCGGGGACGCGGCCACCGCCCCCCCGTGTCCCCCCGTGTCCCCCCGTGTCCCCCCACGGCCATCAATGTCCCCCCATGTCCCATCTCTCCCCACGTCCCACCATGTCCCTCAATGTCCCTCCAATGTCCCCACGTTTCCCAATGTCCCTCCAATGTCCCCATGCCCCCCACATCCCTCCATGTCCCTCCAATGTCCCCAATGCCCTCCCGATGTCCCCACGTCCCCCATGTCCCTCCAACATCCCCATGTCCCCCACATCCCCCCATGTCCCTCCAGTGTCCCCACGTCCCCAATGCCCTCCCAATGTCCCCATGTCCCTGATGCCCTCCCGATGTCCCCACGTCCCCCATGTCCCTCCAACATCCCCATGTCCCCCACATCCCCCCATGTCCCTCCAGTGTCCCCACGTCCCCAATGCCCTCCCAATGTCCCCATGTCCCTGATGCCCTCCCAATATCACCAATGTCCTTCCAATGTCCCCAATGTCCCTCCAATGTCCCCATGCCCCCCACGTCCCCAATGTCCTCCCAACATCCCCATGTCCCCCACATCCCTCCATGTCCCTCCAATGTCCCCATGCCCCCATGTCCCTAATGCCCTCCAATGTCCCCATGTCCCCAATGTCCTCCCAATGTCCCCATGTCCCTGATGCCCTCCCAGTGTCCCCACATCCCCCATGTCCCTCCAATGTCCCCATGCCCCCCACGTTCCCAACGCCCTCCCAATGTCCCCATGTCCCTGATGCCGTCCCAGTGTCCCCACATCCCCCATGTCCCTCCAATGTCCCCATGCCCCCCACGTCCCCAACGCCCTCCCAATGTCCCCAATGTCCCTGATGCCCTCCCAGTGTCCCCACATCCCCCATGTCCCTCCAATGTCCCCATGCCCCCCACGTCCCCAATGCCCTCCCAATGTCCCCACGTCCCCAATGCCCTCCCAATGTCCCCATGTCCCTGATGCCCTCCCAATGTCCCCACGTCCCCAATGCCCTCCCAATGTCCCCATGTCCCTGATGCCCTCCCAGTGTCTCCACATCCTCCATGTCCCTCCAATATCCCCATGTCCCCAATGTCCTTCCAATGTCCCCATGTCGCTGATGCCCTCCCAATATCACCAATGTCCTTCCAATGTCCCCAATGTCCCTCCAATGTCCCCATGCCCCCCACGTCCCCAACGCCCTCCCAATGTCCCCATGTCCCTGATGCCCTCCCAGTGTCCCCACATCCCCCATGTCCCTCCAATGTCCCCATGCCCCCCACGTCCCCGATGCCCTCCCAATGTCCCCAATATCCTTCCGATGTCCCCAATGCCCTCCCAATGTCCCCATGTCCCCAATGTCCTTCCAATGTCCCCATGTCCCTGATGCCCTCCCAATATCACCAATGTCCTTCCAATGTCCCCAATGTCCCTCCAATGTCCCCATGCCCCCCACGTCCCCAATGTCCTCCCAATGTCCCCATGTCCCTGATGCCCTCCCAGTGTCCCCACATCCCCCATGTCCCTCCAATGTCCCCAATGCCCTCCCAATGTCCCCAATGTCCCTCCAATGTCCCCATGTCCCTGACGCCCTCCCAGTGTCCCCGCGTCCCCCCTGTCCCCCGCATCCCCCCCCGCCCCTGTGTCTCCAATGCCCTCCCGACGTCCCCCCGCGTCCCTGGCCCCCGTGCCCCCCCCCCGGCGTCCCCGTGTCCCCCCCGGTCACCTCTGCACGCGGGAGGGGGGGGCGAAGACGCCGTGCCGGGGGGGGCAGCTGAAGTAGCGCACGCCGAAGACGGAGCCGTCGTGTTTGCCCGCCGCCGCCTCCAGCTCCACCCCGAACCAGTAGCCTGCGGCCGGCCTCAGTGGGACGCCGGGGACACCGGGGACGTCGGGGGGGACGCCGGGGACGTGGGGGGGATGTGGGGGGACACCGGGGACACCAGGGACGCCGGGGACGCCGGGGATGCGGGGGACATGGGGGGACACCGGGGATGCGGGGGGGACACCGGGGATGCCAGGGGGATGCCGGGGGGGACACCGGGGACACCGGGGACACCGGGGACGCGGGGGACGTGGGGGGACACCAGGGACACCGGGGACGCGGGGGGGACACCAGTGACGTGGGGGGGACACCGGGGACACCGGGGATGCGGGGGACGTGGGGGGACGCCAGGGACACGGGGGATGCGGGGGGGACACCGGGGACGCAGGGGGGACACCAGGGACACCGGGGACGCGGGGGATACGGGGGGGCAGCGGGGACACTGGGGATGCGGGGGGGGACACCGGGTACGTGGGGGGGACACCGGGGACGCGGGGGACGTGGGAGATGCGGGGGGACACCAGGGATGCGGGGGATGCAGGGGGACACCGGGGGACACCGGGGATGCGGGGGATGTGGGGGGACACTGGGGGGGACACCAGGGATGCCGGGGACGTGGGGGGGACACCAGGGATGTGGGGGGGACACCGGGGACGCGGGGGACGTGGGGGGACACCAGGGACACGGGGGATGTGGGGGGGACACCGGGGACGCGGGAGGGACACCAGGGACACCGGGGACGCCAGGGGTACACCGGGGACACCAGGGATGCGGGGGGGACACTGGGGACACCAGGGATGCGGGGGAGACACCGGGGACGCAGGGGGGACACCGCGGATGCAGGGGGGACACCGGAGATGTGGGGGGGACACCAGGGACACCGGGGACGCGGGGGATGCGGGTGCACAGCGGGGACACCGGGGACGCGGGGGGGACATCGCGGATGCAGGGGGACACCGGAGACGTGGGGGGGACACCAGGGACACCGGGGACGTGGGGGATGCGGGTGCACAGCGGGGACAGCGGGGACACCGGGGGGACACCGGGGACACCAGGGATGCGGGGGGGACACTGGGGACACCAGGGATGCGGGGGGGACACCGGGGACGCGGGGGGGACACCGCGGATGCAGGGGGACACCGGAGACGTGGGGGGGACACCAGGGACACCGGGGACGTGGGGGATGCGGGTGCACAGCGGGGACACCGGGGACGCGGGGGGGACACCGGGGACACCGGGGGACACCGGGGACGCAGGGGGGACACCGGGGATGCAGGGGATGCAGGGGGACACTGGGGACGCCGGGGACACCGGGGGGACACCGGGAATGCAGGGGGGACACCAGGGACGTGGGGGATGCGGGGGGACACCGGGGATGTGGGGGGGACACCGGGGACACCGGGGGGACACCGGGGACACGGGGGGACATGGGGGGCACCCACGGGCGGGGGGAAGCGGCAGGGGACGCGTGAGACCCGGAGGGATGGGGGGATGGGGGGACAGGGGGGTCCCAGGGGACACCGGGGGACACCAGGGGACACATGGACACAGGGGACATGGGGGGATGGGGGGACACGGGGGTCCCAGGAGAGGTCCCAGAGGGGTCCCCTAGGGGGGACTTCCCAGGGGAAGGTTCCCGGGGGGGGCTCCATGGGGGGGGTCCCGGGGGGGTCCTGGGGGTGTCGCGGGGGGGTTCCCGGGGGGGTCCCAGGGGCATCGCAGGGGGGTGTCCCAGGGGGGTCCCGGGGGGGTCTGGGGGGGGGTCCCAGGGGCATCGCAGGGGGGTGTCCCAGGGGTGTCCCAGGGGTGTCCCGGGGGGGTCCTGGGGGGGTCCCAGGGGCATTGCAGGGGGGTGTCCCGGGGGGGTCCCGGGGGGGTCCTGGGGGGATTCCCAGGGGATCCCAGGGGGTTCCCAGGGGGATTCCTGGGGGGGTCCTGGGGGGATTCCGGGGGTGTCCTGGGGGGGGTCCCAGAGGGTTCCCAGGGGGATCCCAGGGGATTCCCGGGGGGGGTCCGGGGGGGATCCCAGGGGGCTCCCGGGGGGGCGCCAGGGGGGTTCCCGGGGGGATTCCCGGGGGGATCCCGGGGGGGTCGCGGGGGGGCGGGGGCTCTCACCGGGGGCGAAGTCGGTCTTGCCGTAGAAGCGGGCCCGGCCGGGCTTCTGCCCCGCCACCAGCACCGCGTCGCCCGGCTCCACGCGCCGCCCCTCCCGGTCCAGCCAGGCGCCCGGCCCCGCCCCCGGCCCCGCCCGCTTCCGGGAGGCTGCGCGAGGGGGCGGGGCTAGCGCCGGACACGCCCCCGGCCCCGCCCCCGGCCCCGCCCGCTTCCGGGAGGCTGCGCGAGGGGGCGGGGCTAGCGCCGGACACGCCCCCCTGCCACGCCCCCCTGCCACGCCTGCTTCCAGGAGGTTTTATGGGGGGCGTGGCTAATGTCAAGACACGCCCCCTGACACTGCCATGCCCCTGCCACGCCCACCCATGGGAGGGTGCATGAAGGGGCGGGGCTAATGTGGAGCCCCGCCCCCTCTGCTGCCACACCCACCCACCCCACCCAAATGCCCCAGCTGCCCCTCCAACAACGCAAGTGGGCGGGGTTTGGGGTGGCCACGCCCCCTCCTGAGACACACCCCACTTCAACCACGCCCCTATAGGACCTGCTGGGCGGGGCTAGAATTGGCCACGCCCCCACTCCAGCCCCACCCTCCCTAGCCCCACCCCTTATCCCACCCAGGACTTGGCATGTGGGTGGGCGGGGCTATGTGTGGCCACGCCCCCACCCGCCCCACCCTCCCTAGCCCCGCCCCTGATCCCAGCCTGCCTCGGGACCTATCAGCAAGTGGGTGGGCGGGGCTAGATGTGCACCCAACTTGGCCCCGCCTCCACCTCCCAGCCAGCCAATCTGGAGGCTCCCTGCTCTCCCCTCCAATGAGCACGCAGCTGGGGGGGGCGGAGCCCCGGGGAAGGGCAGAGTAAAGGGGATGAGCAGAGCGCGGGACCCCCCCCCCCCCAAGCCAGAGGGGGCCCAGGCGTCCGGGTGCAGGGGGGGCCCAGGCGTCCGGGTGCGGGGGGGGCCCAGGCGTCCGGGCCCTACCTCTCTTGTCCTTGCGGGCCTTGGCGGGGGGGCGGGCCGGGGGCCCGGGGGGGGTCCGGGGGGGCGACGGCGCTGGCGGCTGCTCCTCTGCCTTGGAGATCTTCGACACCGAGGCGAAGATGCCTGCGGGTGGGTGCTGTCAGACCAGTACAGACCAGTACAGACCAGTATGGACCAGTACGGATTGGTACCAACCAGTCCGGACCAGTCTGGATCAGTACAGACCAGTATGGACCAGTACCAAGCAAAATGGACCAGCCCATGTCACAGAGCAGTATGGTCCAGTCCAGATCAGCACTGACCAGTACAGACCAGTACGGACTAGTATAGACCAGTATGGACCAGCACGGCCCACTATACCCAGTCCCTCCCTGTACCACCCCACCTGGCCCAGTATGGCCCAGCATGGCCCAGTATGGACCAGCACAGCCCAGGATGGCCCAGTATGTCCCAAGCTGGCCCCGTATGGACCAATATGGCCCAGTATGACCCAGTACGGCCCAGTACAGCCCAGTATGCCCCGGGGCCCAGGCGTCCGGCACCTTGCTTGGGGGGGCAGATGAAGTAGCGGACGCCGCCGACGCTGCCGTCGTTCTTGCCCTCGGGCTCGTCCAGCTCCACGCCGGCCCACTGCCCGCTGGCGAAGGCCGTGGTGCCGCAGAACCGCAGCGTCCCCACCTGCGGGGGGGGGGACACGGGGGTGGGGTCAGCCCCACGGCGCCCGGGTTCCCCATGGGGCATGGGGTTCCGCCCCGCTGCTGGCCACTGACCGCTCAGCCCTGCTGGGGGCCTGGCGGCAGCTCACTCCCCAGCACCGTAATCAGTAGGTTCCAGGGTGAACAGCCCAATACTGAATTAGGGGGCTCGAGGGGGCTGGCATTAATTCATTCCCCATGACTGTAATCAGTAGGTTCCAGTGTGAACAGCCCATGCACCCCAAACCCCGCCAATGCACCCCAAAACCATCCAATGCACCCCAAAACCCTCTATGCACCCCAGATACACCCCAAATCCCCCATGCACGCCGCACAGCCCCATGCCCCGGCTCGTGCATGCACCAGGTGCTGCCACGCTGGGTGCTGTCGAGCCCCCCGCACCCCTGGGTGCCCCCCTGCACCCCTGGGTGCCCCCAATGCACCCCAAAGCCCCCCCAATACGTTCTATGCACCCCAGATACACCCCCAAATCCCCCGCGGATGTTGCACAACCCCATGTCCCGGCTCGTGCATGCAGCGGGTGCAGCCGCACCGGGTGCTATCACGCCCCCCACACCCCTGGGTGCCCCCAATGCACCCCAAAACCATCCAGTGCACCCCAAAACCCCCCAAGGCACCCCAGATACACCCCAAATCCCCCGCGGATGTTGCACAACCCCATGCACCGGCTCGTGCATGCAGCGGGTGCTGCCGCGCTGGGTGCTATCGAGCCCCCTGCACCCCTGGGTGCCCCCCTGCACCCCTGGGTGCCCCCAATGCACCCCAAAGCCCCCCCAATACCCTCTATGCACCCCAAATACACCCCAAATCCCCCACAGAAGTTGCACAGCCCCATGCACCAACTCCTGCATGCAGCGGGTGCTACCGCACCGGGTGCTATCGAGGCCCCCTGCACCCTTGGGTGCCCCCAATGCACCCCAAAACCATCCAATGCATCCCAGAACCCCCCCAATGCACCCCAAAACCCTCTATACACCCCAAATACACCCCCAAATCCCCCGCGGATGTTGCACAACCCCATGCCCCGGCTCGTGCATGCAGTGGGTGCTACCGCACCGGGTGCTATCGAGCCCCCCGCACCCCTGGGTGCCCCCAATGCACCCCAAAACCCCCCAATGCATCCCAGAACCCCCCAATGCACCCCAAAACCCCCCAAAGCACCCCAGATACACCCCCAAATCCCCCACGGATGTTGCACAACCCCATGCACCGGCTCGTGCATGCAGCGGGTGCTGCCGCACCGGGTGCTATCGAGCCCCCTGCACCCTTGGGTGCCCCTAATGCACCCCAAAACCCCCCAATGCATCCCAAAACCCCCCAATGCACCCCAAAACCCTCTATGCACCCCAAATACACCCCCAAATCCCCCGCGGATGTTGCACAACCCCATGCCCCGGCTCGTGCATGCAGCGGGTGCTGATGCAATGGGTGCTATCGAGCCCCCTGCACCTTTGGGTGCCCCCAATGCACCCCAAAACCCCCCAATGCACCCCAAAACCGTCCAATGCACCCCAAAACCGTCCAAGGCACCCCAAATACACCCGCAAATCCCCCACGGATGTTGCACAACCCCATGCCCTGGCTCGTGCATGCAGCGGGTGCTGCCGCACCGGGTGCTATCGAGCCCCCCGCACCCTTGGGTGCCCCCAATGCACCCCAAAACCGTCCAATGCACCCCAGATACACCCCCAAATCCCCCACGGATGTTGCACAACCCCATGCCCTGGCTCGTGCATGCAGCGGGTGCTGATGCAATGGGTGCTACGGAGCCCCCCGCACCCCTGGGTGCCCCCCGGCCGTGCGCCCCACCTTGTCGCCGTCGAGGCGGACGCGGTCGCCGAGCTGGAGGCCGAGGCAGAGCAGCATGAGGTTGCCGGGCAGGTTGTCGTAGTTGGGCAGGGTGACGCGGGGCAGCGAGCAGCTCAGGGGCACCGCGTCCAGCAGCAGCCGCCGCAGCTCGCGGGCCGCCAGCGCCGCCTCCGCCCGGTCCAGCGCCATGTCCGTGGGGTCGGGCACCACCTCCGCCGCCACCTGCCCCTTGCTGTTCTGTGGGGGGGGCAGCGCGGGCACCCATGGGTGCTGGGGGCACCCATGGGTGCTGGGGGCTATGGGGCACCCAGGGGGGCTGGGGTCTATAGGGGCAATGGGGCACCCCGGGGTGCTGGGGGCTACGGAGCACCCAGGGGGGCTGGGGCTATGGGGTGTTGGGGCACCCCAGGGTGCTGGGGGCTATGGTGCACCCATGGGTGCTGGGGGGCAATGGGGCATCTGGGGCAGCCAGGGGGGCTGGGGTCTATGGGGTGTTGGGGCACCCCAGGGTGCTGGGGGCTATGGTGCACCCATGGGTGCTGGGGGGCAATGGGGCATCTGGGGCACCCATGGGTGCTGGGGGCTATGGGGCATCCAGGGGGGCTGGGGGCTATGGGGCACCCATGGGGGCTGGGGGCAATGGGGCAGCCAGGGGTGCTCAGGGCTATGGGGCACCCAGGGAGGCTGGGGGCATTTGGGGCACCCATGGGTGCTGGGGGCTATGGGGCATCCAGGGGGGCTGGGGCTATGGGGCATCTGGGACACCCATGTGTGCTGGGGGCACTGGGGCACCCAAGGGTGCTGGGGGCTATGGGGCAGCCAGGGGGGCTGGGGTCTATAGGGGCAATGGGGCACCCATGGGTGCTGGGGGCTATGGGGCATCCAGGGGGGCTGGGGCTATGGGGTGTTGGGGCACCCATGCGTGCTGGGGGCTATGGTGCACCCAGGGGTGCTGGGGGGCTATGGGGGCATCTGGGGCACCCATGGGTGTTGGGGGCTATGGGGCACCCAGGGGTGCTGGGGGCATCTGGGGCACCCAGGGGGGCTGGGGGCTATGGGGCACCCAGGGGGGCTGGGGTCTATAGGGGCAATGGGGCACCCAGGGGTGCTGGGGCTATGGGGGCATCTGGGGCACCCAAGGGTGCTGGTGGCTATGGGGCACCCAGGGGTGCTGGGGGGCATCTGGGGCACCCAGGGGTGCTGGGGGCTATGGGGCACTCGGGGGGCTGGGGCTATGGGGCGGCTGGGGCACCCAGGGGGGCTGGGGTCTATAGGGGCATTGGGGGCACCCGGAGCACCCCTGGGTGCTCAGGACTATGGGGGCATTGGGCCCCCCCCCCAGTGCCCCCCCCCCCAGGCCCCCCCCATGCTCGAGCAGGCAGCGCCCGGCGCCCAGGCAGAGGTTGGAGGGGGCCATGTGCAGCGCCCTGCACCCTTGGGTGCCCCCCCCGGGTGCCCCCCACCCCGGGCCCCCCCCGGGCCCCCCCGTACCCGCAGGGCGGGGTCGGCGCCGTGCTCGAGCAGGCAGCGCACGGCGCCCAGGCAGAGGTTGGAGGCGGCGATGTGCAGCGCGGTGCCGTGGCTGAAGTCGCTGCAGGTCGAGTGCAGCACTGCGGGGAGCCGGCGCTCAGCTGGGGACACCGGGGACACCGGGGCCACCAAGACCGCCGAGGACATCGGGGCCACCGGGGTCACCAGGGCCACCAGGGCCACCAAGAGCACCAAGGACACCGGGGCCACCAGGGTCACCAAGAGCACCAGGGCCACCAGGGTCACCAGGGACACCAGGGCCACCAAGAGCATCGAGGACATCGGGGCCACCAAGGCCACCAGGGCCACCAGGGCCACCAAGAGCACCGAGGACACCGGGGCCACCAGGGTCACCAAGAGCACCAGGGCCACCAGGGTCACTGGGGACACCAGGGCCACCAAGAGCACCGAGGACACCGGGGCCACCGGGGTCACCAGGGCCACCAGGGCCACCAAGAGCACCGAGGACACCGGGGCCACCAGGGTCACCAAGAGCACCGAGGACACCAGGGACACCAGGGTCACCAAGAGCACCAGGGCCACCAGGGTCACCGGGGACACCAGGGCCACCAAGAGCACCGAGGACACCGGGGACACCAGGGTCACCAAGAGCACCAGGGCCACCAGGGTCACTGGGGACACCAGGGCCACCAAGAGCACCGAGGACACCGGGGCCACCAGGGTCACCAAGAGCACCAGGGCCACCAGGGTCACTGGGGACACCAGGGCCACCAAGAGCATCGAGGACATCGGGGCCTCCAAGGCCACCAGGGCCACCAAGAGCACCGAGGACACTGGGGCCACCAGGGTCACCAAGAGCACCAGGGCCACCAGGGTCACTGGGGACACCAGGGCCACCAAGAGCACCGAGGACACCAGGGCCACCAGGGCCACCAAGAGCACCAGAACCACCGGGGACACCAGGGCCACCAACAGCATCGAGGACATCAGGGCCACCAAGGCCACCAGGGCCACTAAGAGCACCGAGGACACTGGGGCCACCAGGCTCACCAAGAGCACCAGAACCACCAGGGACACCAGGGTCACTGAGGACACTGGGGCCGCCAAGACCACTGGGGCCACCAGGGCCACTGAGGCCACTGAGGAGACCAGGGCCACCAAAGCCACCAGGGCCACTGAGGCCACTGGGGTCACTGAGGACACCAGGGACACCAAGGCCACCGGGGCCACCAAGGCCACTGGGGTCACTGAGGACACTGGGGCCACCAGGACCACCAAGGACACCGGGGCAACCAGGGTCACTGAGGACATCAGGGCCACCAAGACCACCGGGGCCACCGGGGCCACCAGGGCCACCAAGGACACTGGGGTCACTGAGGACATCAGGGCCACCAAGACCACCAGGACCACCGAGGACACCAGGACCACCAAGACCACCAGGGCCACCAGGGCCACCGAGGACACCGGGGCCACTGAGGACACTGGGGCCACCAAGACCACTGAGGCCACTGAGGACACCAGGGCCACCAAGGCCACCAGGGCCACCAAGGACACTGGGGCCACCAAGGACACTGAGGACACCAGGGCCACCAAGGTCACCAGGGCCACCGAGGCCACCGGGGCCACCCACAGCCACCACCATCACGGGGAAACCAAGGCACGGCCCACCACCACCACCCAGGGCACCCACCGCGCCCGGACGTCCAGTGTCACCCACCCGGGGCACCCAGGGGACCCGGATGTCCAGTGTCACCTAAGTCCACCCCAGGGGGCCCAGGCGTCCGGGCACACGCCAACCCCACCCGGGGGACACCCAGGGGGCCCAGGCGTCCGGACTCACGCCAACCCCACCCGGGGGGGCCCAGGCATCCGGGCTCACGCCAGCCCCACCCAGGGGACACCCAGGGGGCCCAGGCGTCCGGACTCACACCAACCCCACCTGGGGGGGCCCAGGCATCCGGGCACACGCCAACCCCACCCAGGGGGTCCAGGCGTCCGGGCTCACGCCAACCCCACCCAGGGGACACCCAGGGGGCCCAGGCATCCGGGCTCACGCCAACCCCACCCAGGGGACACCCAGGGGGCCCAGGCGTCCGGACTCACGCCAACCCCACCCAGGGGGCATCCAGGGGGCCCAGGCGTCCAGGCTCACGCCAACCCCACCTGGGGGACACCCAGGGGGCCCAGGCGTCCGGACTCACGCCAACCCCACCCGGGGGGGCCCAGGCATCCGGGCTCACGCCAGCCCCACCCAGGGGACACCCAGGGGGCCCAGGCGTCCGGACTCACACCAACCCCACCTGGGGGGGCCCAGGCATCCGGGCACACGCCAACCCCACCCAGGGGGTCCAGGCGTCCGGGCTCACGCCAACCCCACCCAGGGGACACCCAGGGGGCCCAGGCATCCGGGCTCACGCCAACCCCACCCAGGGGACACCCAGGGGGCCCAGGCGTCCGGACTCACGCCAACCCCACCCAGGGGGCATCCAGGGGGCCCAGGCGTCCAGGCTCACGCCAACCCCACCTGGGGGACACCCAGGGGGCCCAGGCGTCCGGACTCACGCCAACCCCACCCGGGGGGGCCCAGGCATCCGGGCTCACGCCAGCCCCACCCAGGGGACACCCAGGGGGCCCAGGCGTCCGGACTCACACCAACCCCACCTGGGGGGGCCCAGGCATCCGGGCACACGCCAACCCCACCCAGGGGGTCCAGGCGTCCGGGCTCACGCCAACCCCACCCAGGGGACACCCAGGGGGCCCAGGCATCCGGGCTCACGCCAACCCCACCCAGGGGACACCCAGGGGGCCCAGGCGTCCGGACTCACGCCAACCCCACCCAGGGGACACCCAGGGGGCCCAGGCATCCGGACTCACGCCAACCCCACCCAGGGGGCATCCAGGGGGCCCAGGCGTCCAGGCTCACGCCAACCCCACCTGGGGGACACCCAGGGGGCCCAGGCGTCCGGACTCACGCCAACCGCATCCCAGGGGGCCCAGGCGTCCGGGCTCACGCCAACCCCACCCAGGAGACACCCAGGGGGCCCAGGCGTCCGGACTCACGCCAGCCCCACCCGGGAGACACCCAGGGGGCCCAGGCGTCCGGGCTCACGCCAACCCCCCCCAGGGGGCCCAGGCGTCCGGCGCACCTCGGGGGCCGGCGGCGCGCAGCAGCGTGCGGATGAGCTCGGGCACGTCGAAGTAGGCGGCGTAGTGCAGCGCGTTCATGTGGGTCCAGCGGCTGCGCAGCGTCGCGTCCCCCCCCAGCGCCAGCAGCCGCGTCGAGAGGCGCACGGCCGCCGCCGGGTCCCCTGCGCCGGGTGGCGGGGGGGGGTGTCACCCCCGGGGACACGGGGACGCCGCCGGGGGGGACCCCGAGGGTGGGGGGATGGCGCCATGGGGCGCCCGGGGGACCCCGAGGGGCGGGGGGGCACCAGGATGGGGATGGGGGGACACCAGCATGGGGACATGGGGACGCTGGCATGGGGATGGGGACCCCAAGGGACATGGGGACACCGGCATGGGGACATGGGGATGCCACCATGGGGATGGGGACCCCAAGGGACATGGGGACACCACCATGGGGACATGGGGACGCTGGCATGGGGATGGGGACCCCAAGGGACATGGGGACACCGGCATGGGGACATGGGGATGCCACCATGGGGATGGGGACCCCAAGGGACATGGGGACACCACCATGGGGACATGGGGACGCTGGCATGGGGATGGGGACCCCAAGGGACATGGGGACACCAGCATGGGGACATGGGGACACTGGCATGGGGATGGGGACCCCAAGGGACATGGGGACACCACCATGGGGTGCCCATGGGGACACTGGCATGGGGATGGGGACCCCAAGGGACATGGGGACACCGGCATGGGGACATGGGGACGATGGCATGGAGATGGGGACCTCAAGGGACATGGGGACACCAGCATGGGGACATGGGGATGCCACCATGGGGATGGGGACCCCAAGGGACATGGGGACACCGGCATGGGGACATGGGGACGCTGGCATGGGGATGGGGACCCCAAGGGACATGGGGACACCACCACGGGGACATGGGGACACTGCCATGGGGATGGGGACCTCAAGGGACATGGGGACACCAGCATGGGGACATGGGGATGCCACCATGGGGATGGGGACCCCAAGGGACATGGGGACACCGGCATGGGGACATGGGGACACTGGCATGAGGATGGGGACCCTAAGGGACATAGGGCCACCGTCATGGGGTGCCCATGAGGACATGGGGACACCGGCACGGGGATGGGGACACCAGCACGGGGGGCCCATGGGGACCTCAGGGGACGTGGGGACACCGTCACGGGGGACGGGGACAGCGGGGGATGGGGACACGGGGCACGGGGGGGGACGGGGACACCGGGGACAGGTCACAACAGCCCTGGGGGACATGGGAGGCTCCCCGGTGCCAGCCCCGCCCTCCTCGCACAAGCCCCGCCCCTCACACAAGCCCCGCCCCTCATGGGGTCCCGCCCCCACACAAGCCCCGCCCCTCACACAAGCCCCGCCCCCTTGCATGAGCCCCGCCTCCTCCTGTGAGCCCTCCCCCCTCATGCCAGCCTGCCCTCTTGTGCAAGCCCCGCCCACGGTGCAATCCCCGCCCCCCGCAGGCCCCGCCCCTGCCCCACCCCGATGCCCTGGGCCCCGCCCCCGCACAAGCCCCACCCCCCTGGCGCCAGCCCCGCCCCTGCACCCACGCTGTGGGCCCCTGCCCCATGCAAGCCCCGCCCCCTGGCACAGGCCCCGCCCCCCGACGCAGGCCCCGCCCCCTCACCGATGCCAAGGGCCCCGCCCCCCAGCACAGGCCCCGCCCCTGCAGGCCTCAGCCCCATGCAAGCCCCGCCCCCCCCACTGCAAGCCCCGCCCTCTGCTGCAAGCCCAGGACACTGCATCCCCCGGTGCAGGCCCCGCCCCCCGTCACAAGCCCCGCCCCCTCGGCCAGGCCCCGCCCCCCAGCACAGGCCCCGCCCCTCACCGAGCAGGCGTAGTGCAGCAGCGTCACGTCGGCGAGGCCGCTGCCCCGCCCCCATCCCAGGCCCCGCCCCCTCAGGCCCCGCCTCCCTCAGGCCCCGCCCCCTCGGCCAAGCCCCGCCCCCGGGGCCAGGCCCCGCCCCTCACCGACGCCGTGGGCCCCGGCCTTGCAGGCGTAGTGCAGCAGCGTCACGTTGGCGAGGCCGCTGCCCCGCCCCCCCTGAGGCCCCGCCCCTGCCCCAAGCCCCGCCCCCAGGCCAGGCCCCGCCCCCCGGGCCAGGCCCCGCCCCTCACCGATGCCGTGGGCCCCGGCCTTGCAGGCGTAGTGCAGCAGCGTCATGTCGGCGAGGCCGCTGCCCCGCCCCCCTCAGGCCCCGCCCCCTGCCCCAAGCCCCGCCCCCAGGCCAGGCCCCGCCCCCGGGGCCAGGCCCCGCCCCTCACCGACGCCGTGGGCCCCGGCCTTGCAGGCGTAGTGCAGCAGCGTCATGTCGGCGAGGCCGCTGCCCCGCCCCCCTCAGGCCCCGCCCCCTGCCCCAAGCCCCGCCCCCTCGGCCAAGCCCCGCCCCCCGGGGCCAGGCCCCGCCCCTCACCGACGCCGTGGGCCCCGGCCTTGCAGGCGTAGTGCAGCAGCGTCATGTCGGCGAGGCCGCTGCCCCGCCCCCCTCAGGCCCCGCCCCTGCCCCAAGCCCCGCCCCCTCGGCCAAGCCACGCCCCCAGGCCAGGCCCCGCCCCCGGGGCCAGGCCCCGCCCCTCACCGACGCCGTGGGCCCCGGCCTTGCAGGCGTAGTGCAGCAGCGTCATGTCGGTGAGGCCGTCGCGGTCGTCGACGTGGCCGCCGCGGCGCAGGATCTGCCGCACCCGCCGCCGTGGGGCCCCCGCCGGCACCCGGGGACCCCCCCGACCCCCCCCCCCGGCGCCCAGGACCCCCCCAGTGCCCTGGGACCCCTGCAACCCCCCCAGCACCCAGGGAAACACAGCACCCCGGGGACCCCCCTAGCACCCTGACCCCCCCAGCACCCTGGGGAACCTCTGACCGCCCCCCCAGCACCCCGGGGACCCCCCCAGCGCTCCAGGGACCCCCTGACCCTCCCCCAGCACTCAGGACCCCCCCAGCACCCTGGGGATCCCCCCAGCACCCTGGGACCCCCCGACCCCCCAGAACCCCCCGACCCCACCCAGCATCACCCTAGGGCCCCCCCCAGCACCCAGGACACCCCCGGCACCCTAGGGCCTCCCCAGCACCCTGGGGACCCCCAACCCCCTTCAGCACCCAGGGACACCCAGCACCCTGGGGACCCCCCTGACCCCCCCCAGCAGCACCCTAGGGCCCTCCCCAGCACCTTAGAGACACCCCAACACTTCCAGCACCCCAGGGACCCCCCAGGACCCCCCCAGCACCCTGGGGACCCCCCTGACCCCCCCCCAGCAGCACCCTAGGGCCCTCCCCAGCACCTTAGAGACACCCCAACACTTCCAGCACCCCAGGGACCCCCTCAGGACCACCCCCAGCACCCTGGGGACCCCCCTGACCCCCCCAGCAGCACCCTAGGGCCCCCCCCAGCACCCCAGTGCCACTCCAAGCGCCCTGGGGACACCCAGCACCCCAGGGCCACCCCCAGCACCCAGGGGACCCCTCTGACCCCCTCCCAGCACCCAGGCCCCCCCCCAGCACCCTGGGGACACCCTGCTCACCCCCAAGCACCCCGGGGGGGTCCGTCCCCCCCCCCAGCACCCACCTCATTGCCGATGACGTCGATCTTGTGCTGCACCTGGGGCACCCACTGGCGCACGATGGCGAAGAGCTCGGGCACGGTGGTGCGGGGGTCGAAGAGGATCTCCTGGCACGCCGGGTCGTTGGGGTCGAAGAAGGTGAAGGCTGGGGGGGGGACACGGGGGGGGGACAAGGGACACGTGCGGGGGGGGCGGGGGAGCAGAGACAGGGGGCCGGGGGGGGACATCCCCCGCAGCGCACAACCTCATATCAGCCGTCAGAGAATCCCCACCCGGCTCCCCAGGGCTCCCAGCCCGCCCTGACCCCCAGGGGAACAGGCCTGGGGGGTCCCCTGTCCCCATGGGGGGGTCCCTGTCCCCATGGGGGAGGTCACTGTCCCTAAGGGGGGGGGAATGAGGGGACACCCCGCGGTGCACAACCTCGTATCAGCCATCAGAGAATCCCCACCCGGCTCCCCAGGGCTTCCAGCCTGCCCTGACTCCCAGGGGAACAGGCCTGGGGGGTCCCCTGTCCCCATGGGGGGGTCCCTGTCCCCATGGGGGAGGTCACTGTCCCCAAGGGGGGGGGAATCAGGGGACACCCCGCGGTGCACAACCTCATATCAGCCACCAGAGAATCCCCACTCAGGTCTCCAGGGCCCCCACCCAGGGGGTCCTCTGCCCTGTGGGGGGTCCCCTGTCCCCATGGGGGGGGTCACTGTCCCCAAGGGGGGGGGCAGCAGGGGACACCCCGCAGTGCACAACCTCATATCAGCCACCAGAGAATCCCCACCCAAGTCCCCCCCCTGGCGCCTCAGCATGGGGGGTGGCAGTCTCTGTCCCCATGGGGGGGTCCCTGTCCCCAGGGGGGGGTCCCTGTCCCCAGGGGTGTCCCTGTCCCCAAGGGGGGGTCCCTGTCCCCAAGGGGGGGGGATTGTCCCTGTCACCCCAGGGGTGTCCCCGGGGGGGGGGGGTCCCCGCTCCCACCAGCCCCGGGTGACGCAGCAGCGTCACCAGCCCTGAGTCACCGCCGGGCCTGGCACCGCGTCCCCAAGGGGGGGGGGACACAGACAGGTGACAAGGGACAGGCAACAAGTGACGGGGGGGGGGCTCCCAGGGCCGAGCGGAGATTCTCCGATGGCTCGTATAGGGTTGTGCTCCCCCCCCTCTCCGCGCCAAATAACCCCCCCGGGGTGCAGCGAGTCGGCGCGGTCTCAGCGGGGGGGGGGGGGCCCAGGCGTCCGGGGATGGGGGGGGGGCTCACCGTAGTCCTTGGGCAGGGGGGCGGGGGCGGAGGGGTGCACCACGGGCTTCTTGCGGCGCTCGGGGCCCGGCGCCTCGGGGGGCTGCTCGTCCCCGGCGGGGGGGTCGCCCGCGCGCTCCTTCGTCATGCTGCCGCCTGCGGGGGGGGGTCATGGGGGGGGGGTCAGGCGGCGGGGGGGGGCCTGACCCCCTCTGTGCCCCCCCCAAGGTGTGCTGGGGGGGTGGAGGGCCCAGGCGTCCGGGATGCCACTGGCTGCTGTGTCCCTGCTGTCACCGTGCCTGGGATGGGGGGAGTGGGGGGGTACTGGGATGGGGATGGGGGCACTGGGATGGGGGTATTGGGATGGGGATGGGATACTGGGATGGGGGTACTGGGATGGGGATGAGGGCACGGGAATGGGGGCACTGGGATGGGGATACTGGGATGGGGGTACTGGGATGGGGATACTGGGATGGGGATGGGATACTGGGATGGGGTACTGGGATGGGGGTACTGGGATGGGGGTACTGGGATAGGGGTACTGGGATTGGGATGAGGGTACTGGGATGGGGTTACTGGGATGAGGTTGGGGGTACTGGGAGGGGGGTACTGGGATGGGGTTACTGGGATGAGGTTGGGGGTACTGGGATGGGGATGAGGGTACTGGGATGAGGTTGGGGGCATTGGGACAGGGGGACTGGGAAGGGGATGAGGTTACTGGGATGGGGGGACTGGGATGAGGTTGGGGGTCCTGGGATGGGGGTCCTGGGATGGGGGTCCTGGGATGGGGGGACTGGAAGGGGGAACTGGGAAGGGGCTGGGGGTACTGGGATGGGGCCGGGAATGGAGCTGGGATGAGGCCGGGGCCGGGGATCCCGGGAATGGGGCTGGGGGTGGGGACGCGGTCCAGGGCCGGGATGGGGATGGGAGTCCCGGGGATGCGGCTGGGATGGGGCTGGGATGGGGCTGGGAATGGAGCTGGGATGAGGCCGGGATGAAGCCGGGGCCGGGGATGCAGCTCCTGGGGCTGGTACCAGGATGCGGCCAGGGATGGGGCCGGGATGCGGCCGGGATGGAGCCGGGAATGGGGCCAGGATGAGGCCGGGATGCGGCCAGGCCTGGGGATGCGGGTCCGGGTCTGGTACCGGGATGCGGCCGGGATGCAGCTGGGAATGGAGCCGGGATGTGGCCAGGACTGGGGACCCCGGGGCTGGTACTGGGATGCGGCCGGGATGGAGCTGGGGCCGGGGCCGCGGGGCGGGTACCGGGATGCAGCCGCGGATGGAGCCGGGATGGGGCTGGGAAGGGGGCTGGGATGAGGCCGGGATGCGGCCGGGATGGAGCCGGGAATGGGGCCGGGATGGAGCCGGGAATGGAGCCGGGAATGGGGCCGGGATGAGGCCGGGATGCGGCCGGGATGGAGCCGGGAATGGGGCCGGGATGAGGCCGGGATGTGGCTGGGATGGAGCAGGGAATGGGGCCGGGATGAGGCCGGGATGCGGCCGGGCCTGGAGATGCGGGTCCGGGGCTGGTACCAGGATGCGGCCAGGGATGGAGCCGGGATGGGGATGGGAATAGAACCGGGATGCGGCCGGAATTGGAGCTGGGATGCGGCCGGGATGCGGCCGGGGCCGGGGATGAGGGTCCCGGGGCTGGTACCGGGATGCGGCCGGGATGGAGCCGGGATGAGGCCGGGAATGGGGCCGGGATGGAGCCGGGATGAGGCCGGGATGCGGCCGGGGCTGGTACCAGGATGCGGCCGGGATGGAGCCGGGATGCGGCCGGGGCTGGAGCCGGGGCCGCGGGCGCGGGGCGGGTACCGGGATGCGGCGGGGCCGGGGGGGGCCCGGGGGGGCCCGGGGGGGGCCCGGGGGGGGCGGGGGGTCCCGGGGGCCGCGGCGCTCGGCGCTGCCGGTACCTGCTGGACGGGGCCGCCGGGGCTGGGCTCGGCCACGGCCCATGCGCGGCCCGCCCGGGGGAGGGGCGGGGGCGGGGCGCTATAGGGGCCGCGGGGGGGGCTATAGGGGCGACAGCGCCTGGAGAGGGGCTATAGGGGCTGGAGAGGGGCTGCAGGGGGTCTATAGGGGCTGGAGGAGCTATAGGGGCTGGAGAGGGGCTATAGGGGCTGGAGAGGGGCTGGAGGGGGTCTATAGGGGCTGGAGGAGCTATAGGGGCTGGAGAGGGGCTATAGGGGCTGGAGAGGGGCTGGAGGGGGTCTATAGGGGCTGGAGGAGCTATAGGGGCTGGAGAGGGGCTATAGGGGCTGGAGGAGCTATAGGGGCTGGAGAGGGGCTATAGAGGCTGGAGAGGGGCTATAGAGGCTGGAGGAGCTATAGGGGCTGGAGAGGGGCTATAGGGGCTGGAGAGGGGCTATAGAGGCTGGAGGAGCTATAGGGGCTGGAGAGGGGCTATAAGGGCTGGAGAGGGGCTATAGGGGCTGGAGGAGCTATAGGGGCTGGAGAGGGGCTGGAGAGGGGCTATAGGGGCTGGGGAGGGGCTGGAGGAGCTATAGGGGCTGGAGAGGGGCTATAGGGGCTGGAGAGGGGCTACAGGAGCTGGAGGAGCTGGAGGGGCTGGAGAGGGGCTATAGGGGCTGGAGAGGGGCTACAGGGGCTACAGGGGCTGGAGGAGCTATAGGGGCTGGGGAGGGGCTGGAGGGTCTGGAGAGGGTCTGGAGAGGGGCTGGAGGGGCTGGAGGAGCTATAGCTGCTGGAAGAGCTATAGGGACTGGAGAAAGGCTGGAGAGGGGCTATAGGGGCTGGAAAGGGGCTGTAGGGGCTGGAGGAGCTATAGGGGCTGGAGGGGCTGGAGAGGGGCTATAGGGGCAATAGTGGCTGGAGAGGGGGTGGAGAGGGGCTGGAGAGGGGCTACAGGGCCTGGAGAGGAGCTATAGGGGCTGGAGAGGGGCTATAGGAGTGATAGCAGCTGAAGAGGGCCTGGAGAGGGGCTATAGGGGTGGAGGAGCTATAGGGGCTGAAGAGGGGCTGGAGAGGGGCGAGAGGGGCTGGAAGAGCTATAGGGGCTGGAGAGGTGCTGTAGGGGCTGGAGAGTTGCTATAGGAGTGACAGCGGCTGGAGAGGGCCTGGAGAGGGGCTATAGGGGCCATAGGAGCTACAGGAGCTGGAGGGGAGCTACAGGGATGGTAGGTGCTATAGGGGCTGGAGAGTGGTTACAGGAATGATAGGAGCTATAGGGCCTATAGGGGCTGGAGAGGGGTTGTAGGGGCTATAGGGGCTGGAGAGGGGCTATAGAGGCAATAAGGGCTATAGGGGCTGGAGAGGGGCTATAGGAGCTGTAGGGGCTACAGGGACTGGAAGGGCTGGAGAGGGGCTATAGGGGCTAGAGGGGATATAGTGGCTGTAGGGTATATAGGAGCTAGAGATGGGCTATAAGGGCTGGAGGGGCTGTAGCAGCCGGAGAGGGGCACAAGAGGCTGGAGGGGCTATAGGGCCTGGAGGGGCTATTGCAGCTGCAGAGGCTATAGGGGCTATAGGGGCTACAGGGATTATAGGGGCTGGGGAAGGTCTACAGGGGCCATAGGAGCTATAGATGCTGGAGGGACTGTTGGGGCTGCAGATGCTACAGGGGCTATAGGGGCTGGAAAAGGGCTATAGGGGCTAGAGTGAGGTTACACAACCTGCAGGTGCTATAGCAGCTGGAGGGGCTATAGGGGCTGGAGGGTCTACAGGGGTTACGGAGGCCACGGGGGGCTATAGGGGCTATATAGGGGTTATGGTGGCTGCAGAGCAGCTATAGAGGGAAATGGGGGGCTATAAAGGCTGTAGGGGGCTGTGGGGAGCTATAGGGGCTGCACAGCAGCTATAGAGGGCTATGGGGGGTTGTAAAGGATGGAGGGGGGCTATAGGGGGCCATAGGGAGGTTATGAAGGCTGGGGAGAGGGTATAGAGAGCTATGGGGGGGCTAAAAAGGCTGAAGAGGGGCTATAGGGGCTGGAGAGCAACTATAGAGGGCTGTGGGGGGGGGATTAAAGGCCAGGGAGGGGCTATAAGGGTCTATAGGGGCTGGAGTGCAGCTATTGGGGGTGCAGAGGGGCTGCAGGGAGCTACAGAGGGGCCGTAGAGGCTGGCGGGCAGCTATAGGGCAGCCATGGAGGGTACTGAGTGCTATAGGGGGCTGAGGGTGCTGGGGAGGGGCTATAGGGGCCTTTGGGAGCTATAGGTGACGACAGAGACTGGAAGGGGGCTTTAGGGGAGGTTACAAGGGGTGCAACAGCACTCTAAGACAGGAGCTATGGGGGGGCATATGGGGGCTATAGGGGGCTGGGGAAGGGGCCTAAGGGGGCCACAAAGGCTGGAAAGGGTTATAGGGGGCCTATAGGGTGTATAGAAGCTGGGGAGGGGCTGTATGGAGGCTGGAGAGCAGGTATAGGGAGGGGATGGGGGGGCTGGAGGGGGCCTATAGGGCCTGTGGCAAGGCTATAGGGGCGTGGGGGGCTGGGGGGGGGCTATAAATAGGTCAGGGAGATGCTGTAAGGGGGCTATAAGGGCCCTATAGGGGCTGGGGGGGGCCAAGAGGACAGAGAAGGCATTATGGGGGGGCTATAGGGGGCAGAGGCTATAGGGAGGGTGAAGGGCCCCCTCCTGTATCCATAGGGAACCGGCAGCACAGACACGCCCCAAGGGCAGCCCCCCTCTTTCCCTGCTTCCAACACGCCCCTGTTAACTCTGGAACCTACTGATGGTTGCAGCCCAAGGCTCAGAGCACAGAGTCAGCGCACGGACTGGCCACCCTAACCCCAACCCCGGGGAGGCCCTGTGGCCACCCCCCACCCAGGGCTGCCCCCGAGGTCGACCCCCACCCAGGGGTGCCCCTGAGGGCTGGGTGCCACGGCGCAGACCCCCCCCCGCCCCACGTCGCCGCTTTTTTCCTCCATTTGGCCTTTATTAAAGCAACCAACAATCCCACGGCCTCATCACAAAATAAAACCGCCATAAAAAACACCCGCGGCGTCACCGTCACCGCCGGGGTCGTCACCCGAGGCGGGGACACCGCCCGGCCACCGCTCCGGGGCAAAACCCCCTTCCGGGGGGGGGGGGCAACTCCCAGAAGGAAACACCCCCCTTCTCTGCAGGGTTTGACCCGTCGCAGCTGCGGTTGTCCGGGTGTTGTCGTCACCCGGCGCGGCTCGTTGTCACCCGCGCTCAGGGCTCCTCCACGCAGAGGACGGCGGCCTCCGGCACGGCGCAGAGCAGCGCCCGCTCCTCGTCCCGGCACGGCACGGTGACGGCGTCGCGGCGCTCCGGCGGCAGGCAGGCCTGGAGGAAGAGGAGGGCGGAGGGTGAGGAAGGCCGAGGGCGAGGAAGGGGCCTCCGGGGGCGAGGAAGGGCGACGGGATAACACGGAGCGGGAGAAAACAGGGAGCGGCGGCGCTGCCGACAGCTCCGGGAGCTAAAACCACCATTCAACACCCCAAAACCTCCCGGAAAAGCCTAGGGGGGAGGCAGGAAAACGCGGCACCCCCCCTCCCCGAATCCCTCCGGGAATTCCCGGCCCTACCGTCGGCAGCAGCCGCTCCGCCAGGCTCCGCAGGGCTCCCAGCCGGGCGCGGTGCCGCCGGCGCCGCTGCTGCAGCCCCTTCACCCTCCTCTGCAGCAGCAGCACCAGCGCGACGAGCTGCTCCGTGCTCAGCTCCGACGCCGCGGGGACGGGCGCCGGCAAAGCCGGGACGCCGAGCGGCACGGCGCAGGGCACCGGGAACGCCGGAGCTGCCTCCGGAGCCGCTTCCGGAGCCGCCTCCAAGCCGGGAAGATGGAGCCGGAGGTTTTCGGCGGGAGGCAAAACCGGCGGCTCTACCAGGTCGCCGGTGGGTGGGGATGAATCGGAGACGCCGGCGCCGTTTTCCGCCGGAAGCTCGGGATCGACGGCCACCGGCTGCTCCGGTGGGATCGCCGCCGGGCTGCTCTCCGGCGGGGTGTTTTCGGCCTCGCGCGGGGGTTTATCGGGATTCTCCCATCTCTGTAAAAAGCACGGATCCGTCGGAAGGGTGGCGAAGCGGCTGGCCCGGCCCCAGAGGATGAGGCCTGTTCCATGGGCCGGCAGCAATCCCAATCCCAATCCCAAACCCAATCCCAATCCTGGCGACTGGGTGGCTAAAACCTACCCCAAAACTGCCGCGTTTTTGGGGTGTAAAAAATGAAGAAGGGAAAGATTAATATCCCAGGAAGTCGCTCCGGCACAGCCGGGATAAGGAAACCGGATTAAACTCCCCCTAAAGCCGCTCACTGCTGGTTTAAAAGGTTTTTTGGGGGTAAAAAGTGCCGAAGGGAAAGATTAATATCCCGGGACGCCGCTCCGGCACGGCCGGGATAAGGAAACCGGCTGAAACTCACCCTGAAGCCGCCGGCTGCGGGTCTGAGAGGCTTTTTGGGGGGTGGGTGCTCGGGGCAGGGGTGCGGGGGCCGGTGGGGCCGGGTGCCCAGCGGGAGCAGCCGGGCGCCGTCGAACCTGCGGGAGGGGGTGTGTGGGGGGGGGGGCGGGACCCTCCCCGGGGTCCCTGTGCCCACCCCGGGGTGCCCCCCCCACCCCAGGGTGTTCCCCAGCCCCTCCCCCACCCCAGGGGACCCTCCCCTACCCCGGGGTGCCCCCCCCACCCTAGGGTCCCCTCCAGCCCCTCCCCTTCCCCCAGGCTCCTCCCCCAGCCCCTCCCTCATCATAGTCCTCCAAGCCCCTCCCCCTCCCCCTGGCTCCTCCCCAGCCCCCACCCAGCCCAGGCGCCTCTCCAGCCCCTCCCTCATCATAGAGTCCTCCAAGCCCCTCCCCCTCCCCAGGCTCCTCCCCCTCCCCAGGCTCCTCCCTCATCATAGTCTCCAAGCCCCTCCTCCAGGCTCCTCCCCCTCCCCCAGGCTCCTCCCCCAGCCCCTCCCTCATCATAGAGTCCTCCAAGCCCCTCCCCCACTCCAGGGTCCTCTCCAGCCCCTCCCTCATCATAGAGTCTCCAAGCCCCTCCTCCAGGCTCCTCCCCCTCCCCAGGCTCCTCCCCCAGCCCCTCCCTCATCATAGAGTCCTCCAAGTCCCTCCCCCTCCCCCAGGCTCCTCCCCAGCCCCCCCCAGCCCAGGCACCTCTCCAGCCCCTCCCTCATCATAGAGTCCCCCAAGCCCCTCCCCCACCCCAGGGTCCTCTCCAGCCCCTCCCCCATCATAGAGTCCTCCAAGCCCCTCCCTCTCCCCCAGGCTCCTCCCCCAGACCAGGCTCCTCCCCCTCCCCCAGGCTCCTCCCCCCGCCCCACGCGGCCTCTGCCCGGCGCCAGGAGGCGGCGCCACCCTCACAGCCGCACGCTGCCCCGGCGCGTGACGTCACGGCCCAGCGCGTGACGTGCCCTGACGTCGCTCCCTCCCCTCCCCCAAGCCGCGGAAGCGCCTCGCCGGCGGTACCGACTTGTAGAAGCTGGGCCGGTGGGCGAGGCCGCGGGCCCGGCCGGCGCCGTCGGGGCAGCTCGGCGCCCGGCACGACTTGGGCATCGTCGCCGCCCCGCCGCCGGGCTGCCCGCGCACGTGACGCGGCGCCGTGCTGCGTCAGCGCGCACGTACGTCACGCCGTGCCGTGCGTGCGCAGCGGGGGCCTGCGGGGTGGTGCTGTCGCCATAGCAACACAGCGCCGAGGCGGGGAGTGGGGCACAGGGACCCCGGAGCGGCCACACACCCCTGGGGGGCGGGGCTTCCCGCCGGCGGCGCCGCCTATTGGCCGAGCCTCGCGCTGATTGACAAGGCGCGGAGGGGCGGCGCCTAACCCGGCGGCGCCGTCGCCTATTGGCGGAGCCGGAGGAGGCGGGCGTGAGCGGCGTGGGCGGTGGCCAATGGGCGGGAGGCGCCGGCCGGCCGCGCGCAGTTCGGAGCTGTGGCGGGCGGCGGAGCGGCAGCGGCGGGCGGCGGCGGCGGCGACCCGGAGCCATGGCGGCAGCCGCCGGCGGGACTCACGCCCGGCCCGGCCCCGACTCGCCGCCTCTCTTCAGCTTCCGGCGGCGCTCGCGGCACCAGGGCCCGGAAGACGCGGTGCGGGGGGTGGGGCGAGGCGAGCGGGGCGGGCGGCCGTTGGCGGGGGGCGGGGCCTGTGGGGTGGGGGCGCTTGGGGCGGGGCTCTGTCAGCGGGGCGGGGCCTCGGGGCGTGCGGGGCGGGGCTTTAGGCTTCATCGGGGGCGGGGCCTGGAGGGGGCGGGGCCTGGAGGGAGTGGGGGCGTGGGGCGGGGCTTGTGGAGGGGGCGGGGTTTGTGTTCCCATGGGGGCTTGTTTGGTGGGCGGGGCTTGTAGAGGGGGCAGGGCTTGGGGTCCTCGTGGGGGCGGAGCTTGAAGGGGTCCCCACGTGGGTCAGGGCTATGGGCGGAGCTTGTAAAGGGGGCGTGGCTTGTAGAGGGGGCGGGGCTTGGGTCCCCATGCAGGTGGCATTGGGGGTCCCCAAGGGGGGGGGGCTGGGTGATGGGCGGGGCTTGCAGAGGGGGCGGGGCTTGCAGCCCCCCAGGGGGGTCAGGCTGACCAGGGGGTGCCCAGCGGGGTGGGGGGTGTCTGGGGGGGGGCACCCACCCACCCACCCACCCCAGTGGGTGCCGGAGCCTCCCCACGGCGCCGGCAGCACCCAGATCTATGGGGCAGAGGGTCCCCAAATGGGGGGGGGGGGACACAGGGCGGCCCCCCGGGCTGCTGCGACCTCTCGGGCTTCTGCTTGGTTAATTAACCGCTTCCCAGCCCAAATTCGTTATCCGCTAGCGCAGGATCGAGCTAAAACCGCCCTCCATTTTTCCTCGGAAAAGGGTTTCTCTCCGCCGGCGCGTGGGCTCTCTCCGTGCCCGTTCCGGGGCGATAAACGCCGATTTTTCCGATTTTTGTCGTTTTTTTCTGCCAGGTTGTGCTCGAGCACGTGCTGGGAATCACCGCGCAGAGCAGCAGCGGGCTGGCGTGCGACCCCGCCACCGGCCGCATCGCCTACCCGGCGGGGTGAGCGGCTTCGCCCCGGATCGCCCGCAAACCCTCGGAAACGCCGGAAAAACGGGAGAATCCCTCACGCTTGCGCTTCGCCCTCCGCCAACGAGCTCCTCAATTCCCGTTCGGCTGCTCCAGCCGGGGCAGCCGGTCGCTCTCGCCCACGCTGGCTTGGTTGAAGGGCGCTATTTACTTCTGTTGGCTGCAAACGCATTAAGTAACCTCAAAATTGCTATGAAAGCATCCGATTTGGTGCCAGAACTCGGCTTTTCCAAGTTTAAAACCTGAGGGTTTGCGGTTTTCTGTATAAACGCTTTCACGGAGAGGCTTTAAAGCCCTCAAGATCATCCTTTACCCTCCCCGTCGCTCCTCCGAAGCTGAAATGAGAGGAAAATACCTCCTGATTTCCATCTCTTTTCCTTCCAGATGCGTCGTGGTTATTTTAAATCCCCGGAAGAACGAGCAGAGGCACATCCTGAACACCTCCAGGTACCGCAGCGGCTTAAATCTGCCCTCGGCCTTGCTGGGGCTCAACAGGGCGAATTCGGATTCGGCAACGTTTGAATTCAATCCGGATCGGGGCAAAGCGTATTCCCCCGGCGCGGCAGGCTGTTCCCTACCTGCTTAAATGGGGTTGGGAAGACAAATTGCGCCATAAATTGAGTTTTGGGAACGATATCCGAGTGGCTTAAAGCATTTTTTGGCCTTAATGTCCCGTTCAGCGCAAGAAAACATTGGTTTTCCCTCCGGGCTGGCTCTCTGCAGCCCAGTTTTTAAAAAAACCTCAACTTTTCCAGGAAAACCCTGAGTGCTTTGGCGTTTTCACCCGACGGGAAGCTTATCGTGACCGGAGAGGTGAGTCTGACTCGTTTGCATTCCCGCCGCTCACCGATTTTTTGCTGGAAAACATCCCTTGCCGGCGGGATAGAGCAGCCAAGAATATTCCAGCGGGTTTTTTTAATGTTTTCCGGCCTGTTTCCACTCTTGGGGATCCCGGTGAGTCGGTGCGGGATGAAAACCGGGCTGGGAAGCGCCGGGTGGGCTTTTTTCTTCCTGTTTTGTTGTTTTTGCTGGCCGGCGAGGCCGAAAGCCCGCCGCCACGCCGGCTCCTCTCGCAGAGCGGGCACCGGCCGGCCGTGCGCGTCTGGGACGTGGAGGAGCGGGCGCAGCTCTGCGAGCTGCGCGGCCACAAGCACGGCGTGGCCTGCGTGGCCTTCTCGCCCGACGCGAGGCACCTGGTGTCCGTGGGCTCCCAGCACGACACGAGCGTCAACGTCTGGGACTGGAAGGTGAGCGCCGCTCGGTTTCCCCCTTAAACGGAGCCGGTGGCTCAAACCGGCTCGTGAACTCCCCAAAACGCCATCAGATCCCCCAAAATCGGGGCGGAACGGCCCTTTCCGATCCCATTTCCTCGTGCCGGCTCCGAGGGCAGGTCGAGCCCAGCGGCTCGGCCGCGAGCTCGCAGAATCGGCCGTTATCCTCCCGCATCGCTAACGAGCCGCTCGTTGCTTCTTCCCGAGCAGAAGGACGCGCTGGTGGCCTCCAACAAGGTGTCCTGCAAGGTCATGGCCGTGTCCTTCTCCGAGGACAGCTACTTTGTCACCGTGGGCCACCGCCACGTCAAGTTCTGGTTCCTGGACTCCTCGAGGGAGCTTAAGGTGAGTTAACGTCCGGCCTGACGCCGTAGCCGGGGCGGCCGCGGGGGCCTAACGGAGCTGAAGGCCTTGCGGATGGATTAAACGTTTGGCTACGTTGTGGGAGAAGCCGTTTTCAGCGAAAAATGTTGGTTTTCCCCCCTAAATTCATGCTGTTTCGTATCCTGATTCCCTATGCGGCTTCTGTGGGTCTTTTAGCCAGGGTGGAGGGGGATGTAGGCTTGTGCCACTGATGATTTTGGCAAAAACCACCCCGTACTCGCTCCGGGGTGGAGGATACAGAGCAAGAAACGCTCCGTGTACCTCCCGGGGCGGAAATATGGGACTTTGGCCGGGATCCTACGGATCGGGGATGCGCTAGCTCGTCCGGGGACGGCGTTTGGGCCGGAAAACGGCGCCGGGCGTGCGCGAGGCTTTATTTCCGCGGCCTCCGCGTCGCGCCGGTTGCAGGTCAAGGAGACGGTGCCGCTGGTGGGACGCTCGGGGCTGCTGGGAGAGCTGCACGACAACGTCTTCTGCGGCGTGGCCTGCGGGCAGGGCGAGCTGCTGGGCAGCACCTTCTGCGTCTCCCGCTCGGGGCTGCTCTGCCAGTTCAACGAGAAGCGGGTGCTGGAGAGATGGATCGCGCTCAAGGTGCGTTTTTCCCCGCCGCGGGGTGGAAAACACGGCGGCGCGGAGGCCCGTCCCGCTTCCCCGAACCTCCCCGTCGCAGGTGCCGCTGGCCAGCTGCGTCTGCGCCGGCGACGAGTTCATCTTCTGCGGCTGCGCCGACGGCACCGTCCGCGTCTTCCTGGCGCGCGACATGCGCTACCTCGCCGACCTCCCGAAGCCTCACCGCCTCGGCGTGGACGTCACACGAGCGCCCGCGTCCAGGTGTTCCCCCCCCCCCCAAAAAATATCATCCGCGGATTTTCGGAGCCCGAAGCTCTCGTTAGGGGAAGCCGAGCAGATCCGAAAGCCCGTCTCGAGCTTTAAATACCTCCAAAATCCCTTCTGGAAAGGTCGAGGCCTTTCCCCAACGCGCTGGTGGTGTTAACGCTTCCGAAGATGCGCAAATTGGGGCGGCTTTGCCCCCATTTTTTGCGAATCCCGTTCCATCTCCCTGCAGGCAGCCGGATTGGGTCTATCCCGACACCATCGCTCTGGCCTACGACCCCCGCAACCGCTGGCTCTCCTGCGTCTACAAGGACCACAGCGTCTACGTCTGGGACGTGCGGGACGTGGGCCGAGCGAGGAAGGTGTGGTCGGATCTCTTCCACAGCTCCTTCGTGTGGAGCGTGGAGGTGAGGGCGCGCCGGGGCTTTCGGAGGGCTGGAAACGGCCTCCCAGAGCAGGGAGACGCTGCTGGGGGGGAATTTCACGGCTGCAGCAGCCGGAAAACTCGGCTCTCGGCGACGGCAACGGTTCATTTGTGCTGCCGCATTGCTGAAGGGCCGATTTCGGGGAGCGGAGAAGCGCCGACCGTCCCGAAATCCCGCTTCACCCCTAACAACCACCCTCCTGCTGCTTTTCCTCCTCCGCCGCTCACCCCGCGGGGAAACGGAGCAGGTTTATCCCGAATTTGAGGAGCGCAGATCCTGCCTGCCCGCCGGCTCCTTCCTGACGTGTTCCTCGGACAACACCATCCGCGCCTGGAACCTGGGAAGCGACGGCCGCCGGGCGAACGCCTACAGCACCGTAAGCGCCGCCGCCGCCCCTCCTTCGTCCTTTCCCCGTCGCCTCGCTGATGGTTTTTCAGGAATCGGAGCGCTCCAGCACCACGAGGTTTCGGGGAGAGGGAGGTTCCCTTCGGCTTCCCTCCGGTAGCCGCACGGAGCGCGGCCGGCGGGTCCGTACGCGGCGAGGAGCGGCGGTTTCGAGCCGAAAGCGCTTGCCGTTCTCATATTTAGCATTTCTGCTCGAGGGATGGATAGGACACGCTCGTTATTTGGCGGTTCCTGTGCGGGAAGGGTGGAAAAATAGATATAGAGACTTTGCGAGCTGATAAAAGCCGCCGGCGGGCTCCATCCCTCACTAAAACCTTGCTGGGAAGGCGATGCCCAACGCCCTCCCGCCTTACCGTGCCCCCTTCTCCCGCCCCGAGACGCTGCTCAACGTCGTCTACGTGGACAACAACACCCAGCACCTGCAGGACTCGGCCAGCGCGCCCGACCGGGGCGAGACCGGCTGCCTGGACGTGAAATCGGGCGTGCGCGTCCTGCAGATCAGCCCGGACGGGCAGCACCTGGCCTCGGGCGACAGAGGCGGCAACCTCAGGCAAGTCGTCGGGGCGGGAGGACGGCAGTAGCGTTCGTGCAACCAGCCCGCGAATCGTTTACCCATACGGGGTGGGATGAATTTTAGGCGTTGCCCTCTTTTTTCCATGAGTTATCACCCAGTTTCCTCATTCTGTGCTCAAAAACACACGGGTATTCGCGTGCTTCGTCCCGCCGGCTCCGCGGACGCTCGGTTCCCACCTTATTTCCCCCATTTTTAAGGCCGAGCTGACGGTACGTTTCCCCGGCAGGATCCACGAGCTGCAGTTCATGCAGGAGGTGGCCAAGGTGGAAGCTCACGATTCGGAAGTTCTCTGCTTGGAATATTCAAAGCCGGAAACTGGTAAATCGATTTGAGCCGAGCGATATGTCCCAGCGCCGTGAAGAGACGTCAAAAATCTTTAGGGAAACCTCACGACAGCGGTTTTTCACACCCGTCCTCTTCACGCCTCCAGGAGTAACGCTGTTGGCTTCGGCGAGCAGAGACAGGCTGATCCACGTCCTGAACGTGGACAAAAATTACCGGCTGGAGCAAACCCTGGACGACCATTCGTCTGCTATAACGTCGGTAAAATTTGCCGGTGCGTAGCTCGGTGTCGCGTCACGTCCCAACGTTTTGTTTCCCTTTACTTTTCCGTCCCGGCCTTTGAAGACGGGATTTCTCGCTCCGGATTTACGGCTCTAAACTATCCTGTCGTATGTGGAATAAATGCCCAGAGCTGCCCTGATTCCACAAATCTGATCCATGGATCGCCAGCATCTAGTTCTCCAAAGAACGATCGACGCGGTTTTAGCGTTCTTCCCCTTGAGCGGAAACCGCGGTGATGATTTCCTAACCGAACGCGATCTCCGATTGATTTTCCCTGTGTTTTTTTCCTCCCTTAGGTAACGGAGAAGTTCAGCTCATAAGCTGCGGAGCTGACAAAAGTATTTACTTTCGCCACGCTCAAAAGGTAGGTTACGTTGAAACCGAAGCTGCGGCTTGCTCCGAGTGGGAATTTCGGGGCCGCGGGACCGCCGTCTCCTGCCTCCGTCTCCCCGCGCAGCTCGCGGACGGGGTGAGTTTCGTGCGGACGCACCACGTCGCCGAGAAAACCACCTTGTACGACATGGACATCGACATCACGCAGAGATACGTCGCCGTGGCCTGCCAGGACAGGAACGTCAGGTGGGCGCCGGGTGGGTTTCCGTCGGGGTCGCCCTTTCCCGCCTGCAGCGACGGTGAATCCGTACCGCTTGTCGCCTACCCCGCGCTGAAGTCGCGCTGTGCCCTTCTCGCAGGGTGTACCACACCGCCAGCGGCAAGCAGAAGTGCTGCTACAAGGGTTCGCAGGGCGAGGACGGATCGCTGCTGAAGGTACGGCGGTGATCCCGGACGCCTCCGCGCATCCGAGCAGCGTTATCCGGCCCCGGAGCCCCGTTCCGACCCAGGAGCTGCCGTTGCGGGGAGGGAAGAGCTTAAAACACCCGGCTCTCCGAATACGCAGCTCTACGCGGCTGTGGTTTAATACATTTCCTTTTCCTCCCTCCTTCAAATCCCTCGACGGGGCCAAACGAGCCGCAAGATGCTGCGGATTCGGACCGGGCTCCTTGGTGGGGAGAGCTGGAAATGCTATTTTAAAAGCATGGGATGATTTCGAGCCCGGCTTAAAAACCCGCTCGCTTTTACATCCCGCCTGAACTTCAGCGCTTGGCTTTAAAAGCCGCCCCGGTTTTAAAGCTTAGAGGATAAATCTGCGGGGGTAAAACCCGGCTCTGTAGCTGTGGAGCCAAATCTTGGGGCTTTTTGAGCTTCGGGAGGAGGATGCGCATGAGAACTGCAGTGCTCGTCGCTTGGAGAAAGCAGTGGATGAGCCTGATCCTTTTCCCGATCCCTTTTTTCCCCCCCAGGTGCAGCTGGATCCCTCGGGCACCTTCCTAGCGACGAGCTGCTCCGATAAGAGCATCTCCGTCATCGACTTCCATTCGGGGGAGTGCGTGGCGAAGATGTTCGGCCATTCAGGTGCGCTTGCCGCCCTCGGCCCCTCGAATCTGCCGTTTCCGCCTCGCGCCGCTCCGGGCGCGAATCCGAAACGCGGAACGGGTATCCGAGGTGAATCCCTCGCCGGGGAAGCACGGAGGGAACTTGGAGGAGCGACCGCCTGTGCCGAAGCGGTAATAAAAGACAAAACGTAGCCGCAGGCGTAGCGAGAGGGAGCGTTACGAAATCCAGGTCGCTCAAAAAACGTAATTAAGGAGATTTAATCACAAACGCGGCGTCAGTTTAGTCTAGCAGGGCGTTGCGCCAGGGCGACGCAGGAGTAGCGGCGTGCGATTTCGTTGCGTCTCCGTAAAATAAGAGACCTCCAGCGTTTAATTCTGTGTGTTGCAGAAATAGTCACGGGCATGAGGTTCACCTACGACTGCAAACATCTCATCACGGTCTCGGGAGACAGGTAAAGGGAGCCTCAAAGCTGTTTTCCTTCCGCGTCTGAGCCCCCGGGGGAATTTATTCCGGCCGGGTGTTTGATAAAGGCTCCGCTCTGCATCCTGGGAAGATGCGGAGGGGGAAACCGCGGCCCCCCTGAGCTTCTCTTTGTGCCTCCAGCTGCGTTTTCGTTTGGCACCTGGGCCCTGAAATCACCGCCAGCATGAAGCAGCATCTGCTGGAGCTCGAGCAGCTTCCGCCGAAGAGGACGAGGGACGCGAGTCGGCCGGGTCCGATCAGGTAGAGGCGGAAAAGGCGTCTTGGCCTTGCCGAAAATGCCCCGTTTCGAGGCCGCGGGCGCTGCTCCGCGCCGGAAAGTGGTGGAGAAACCGGGCTGGGAGAAGGTGGAGCACGCGGGAGCCCGGCCGATCCTTGAACCTCCAACCCCGGTTTCCCACCTTATTTTAATTGGGAAACTAAGGAGAAGTGAGGAAACCGGCCGGGGAGGAAGGAGGCCGTGGGTAACGGCTGCCTGCTCGCGCCCCTCTCCAGGCGGGAGACGTACGTGGCGATTCCCGGCGGGAAGGGGCCTCTCGGCGCCGAAGAGCTGTCGGACGAGGAGCAGGACGAGGAGCAGGATGAGGAGCAGGACGAGGAGCAGGACGAGGCCTCGTCACCGCAGACTCCTTCCAAAGAGGACTTCGATCCGGGTGCGTTCCGGTTCGGTGCGGCCACCCCGCATCTCTCTTTTTTTATTTTTTAATTCCTTGCTGCTTGGAAGATCCCAGAAACGAAGGCGTCCGGCGGGGAGGGCGGAACGGCGGTCGGATCATTTCGGCGCCCGCCGAATTTTACCCGTTGCCTCTCCCCGCTTTGCCCGCCGAGGCTTGCTCCCCTCGGCGAGCGCATCCGCCTCCCTCGACTCCGTTCTCCGTCCTCTTTTCCAGCCCCGGCATGTGTCCTGACCAACGGCAAGCTGCCCATGTGGGCCAAGCGGCTGGTAAGCGGGACGGCGAGGCGCTGCCGCCACGTCCGCGGGAGGTTTGGGCTTCCTTTTGTCGGGAACGCCGGGCGGAGACGCCTTCGGCCGCGAGCGGGGAGAGATCCCGTCTCCCTGCGGAGCCGGAGACTCGCTCCAACGCTTTTCCCAACGCCCCTGGGTGACTCTTCCAGCCGGTGCTGCCACAGCCAGGCTTTTCCTTTCCTTCCAGCTGGGAGAGGCGGATAACTCGGACAACGCCGGCTTCAACGCCCGCGTGAACTACCAGCCGCAGGGCAGGTGGGCGGAACGGGCCCACCAAGACCCCTTCAAGGCCCTGCTGGAAGCGGATCTGACCTACTTCACCCCCATCAAAAGCGACTTCGAGGCCGAGCTGGAGCCCAGGAGTTTAGACCGTCTCCTCTCGGAGGTCAGCGATCCCCCGTCGCTCGTCCGACGTCGATCCCTCCCAAACCAAGCGCCGGCGCTTCCATGAGGGCTCGTGTCGGCCATCCCGGCGCCCGCCGGCCCCTCCACGCCGCAAAAAAGCAGCTTTCGCCCTTTTTTCCCCGTTTTCTGGCAGACGGAGAGCTCTCCCAGCAGCATCATCGAGGACTTCAAGCGCTCGGAGCTTTTCTCTGAAGACGACGCCAGTCGGGAGCTGGAATCGCTCGACACCTCCGGCACCAGCCTGGATGAGCCGTGCTCCGGAGACGGCTCTTTGGAGGGCAGCAGGTTAGTTCTGCTTCGCAAAAGGGAGGAAAAAACTCATTTTTGGGGCCATTTTAAGGACTTACGCAGCAAATAAAATCACATTTTTGGGGTCAGAACAGGCAGGATTGATTTCTTAGCACATCTCGGTGAGTCGAGGAGCTGGGAATTACCACCCGGATTACTTGGCTTAGGCTGAGCTGACCCTCAGGTCCCTGCGTCTAATCCGGGCCTGATGGTTACGCCAAGATCATCTTGGCCATCCCCGAAGGAGCAAAAGCTTTTATTTTATATATTTTATTATTAAACCTTTCCCTTTGGGGCTATGTTGGAAATTGCCGCCAGCTAAAACTGGGATATTTTGGGAAACATCCCTGTCCGATCTAGGCCCGAACTCGGGCGGTCGGAGGAGAGCAGCTCCTTGAGAGTGGCTTAATCTCGTCCTAGGTAAAACGTCTCGATTTGGACCCGTTTCCCCTCTTTGACCACCCGAACGTGGACCCGATGCCGGCGCCGAGCCGAAGCACCGCCGAGGCGCAAAGCCAACCCGCTTGTCTCCCCCAAGGAGCCGCGTGAAGGAGCTGCCGCTGCGACCTGTTTATCAGGGGAAAACCTCGTCCGTCGCGTCGCCCGAAACGTCCCCGATTCGTCGCCGGCCGGAAGGTAACGCCGGGAACGCTGCCTTCATCCTGCTAAAAGTAAATAGGGGGTTTGGGAGGCCTGGGGGGACGAGCGGGGCTTGGGAATCTCTCCGAGCGCGCTCAGGCGGATTTTAAAGCATGAAATCCTCCGGTTTCTGCCGCCGCCATCGAGCGAAGCTCGCAGGGGTAATTTTAAGATTAAAACCAGGGGGATTCATGCTGCCGAGGGTGTCGGAGAATCTCCGAGCGCTTTGAGAATCAAAACGGGCTAAAATCTTCCCGGGGGGCTTTGCTTTTCCTTGCTCCCGTCCCGCTCCGGCCGAAGACGATTCTGACGGAGACGCCGAGGGGGAAAAGGCGGACGAGAGCCCGCAGCCGGCCGGCTCTCTGCCGCAGACTCCCGAACAGGAGAAATTCCTCAAGCATCACTTCGAGACGCTGGCGGACGCCCACGCCGAAGGTAACGGGCCGCGGAGCGAAGCCGTCTCTCCGCGGCGCGAATCGGGGCTGCGCGGTCGATGCCCTGCCTGGATTTTCTCCCTTTTTTTCAGCCTAATTACCTCAATTTGGGCGATTCCCTTCTTCTGCTCCTCCTTTTTTCCCTCCCATAAATCAAAACGACGGGCGGGATCAGGGAATAGCCCCGCTAACGCTTCTCTTGCCTCAACTCCAGAGAAATTCGACGGCTCCTTAAAGGATTTGAAACCGCCTGAAGCTGGCGACGAGGAAAAAACCCTCTTCTTGAACCCGCGCTTGAGCATTTCGGCCCGATTCCTCTCGCGCTGTCAGAAAAACAGCAGGTGGGTGGTTATTGCCGCTTAATCCATCCGCCCGGCTGGAAAGGACGGGTTTTCCGGAGCGCGCTGGGCTCCGGGCGGGAGACGGAGGCTCGCAGGGAGCCCCGAAAGCAGGATCGCTTCGGAGCCGCTTCCCTGGCTCCGACGAGAGGGAGACGGGCTCGGAAACGTGGCACGAGGCTCCGGGGACGAGGGGAAACGACCGCGGCGGCGGCGCGCGGCTCATCCGTGTTCCCTTCTCGGCCCGCAGGCTGGCGGCCGCCTTCCTGCCGCGGCCGCGGCCTCCGCACCCGGCTCCCGCCGATGCCCCGGAGCCCGTGACGGAAGAGACCAAAGCGGCCCAGGAGCTCCCAAAACCGGAGGCAAGTCGCTACCCGCCGCCGGGGCGGGGAAATACGGGACTCGAAGCCTCGGGAAAAGGAAGTGCAGCCCGAAAAAAGGCGCTTTGGGCACCTTCAGTGAGTCCCGTGCCGAGCGTTTCGCCCAGCGGCGCCGGGCTTTGCCGCCGGGATTTTCCCCGCTGTGCGAGGCGGCATTTAAACACCCTGGAAAAGGCTCATTCCGGCCCCAAACCGGCAGGTTTTAGCCCCAGATTCAGCCCCCTGCGTCGGGAAGCGGAGCTTTGCTGTGGCATAACTCGAGGCGGCAAAACCGGGTCCTTATTTGGGTCGGTTTCGCAACGGTTGCGTAAACTTGGATTTTTAGGAGGCGCCGGAAGAGAAACCCCTCGAAGTGGTGGAAAAAGCGGACTTGGCGCCTTGTGAATCTTCAGGTGAGATCTGTGAGCTTCGTTTGGTCTAAAATCCTAGAAAACGAGCCCAAACGCTCCCGCCAGCACCTGCTCGGCTTTAACGCGGCGGCTTTCGCCCGCGGCGATCCGATCGCGCTCCAAATCCGCCCCGCGGGGCTGCCGTGTCCCGCAGAAACCCTCATCCGGCGCTTCGAGGAGAAGCTGCAGCCGCTGCGGGCCAAATTCCAGGAGATGCTGCAGCTCTACGACCAGGTCGGTGGTCTCGCGCTCCGGGAGCGGCGTTCCCGGCTCCGAAACACCTCCGCGGCAGCAAACCCCAGCGGCACGTGCCTCATAACGCTCAAAATCTGGACGCATTTTGAGGCTAGAGACGGTTTTTTGAGCGTTTTCAGGCCTGGGGGGCGGAGGGCGGTGTTTGCTCGCTTCTCCCTCTCCTCGCGGAGCCTCGTGTTTGTGCTACCTGGGTGTTTTTGGCCGCTTTTAGGCGCAAAGACCTAAAAACTCGCCTTTTGGGGCAGTTTTATGCAGCGCCGCGGGGGTTTTTCAGCCCGTTCAGGTGGCGCCGGGGGGATAAAATAAAAAGGGGGTGACAAAATCCCGCGCGGATTCTCCCCCAGGCATCTCTCCGCCCGGAAACCACGGCGGAGGAGCTGCTGCAGCTGCGAGGCGCCTTGGCCGGGGCGCTCGCCTGGATGCAGGCGGAGCTGCGGGCCCGCGCCGATGCCACCGTCACCGATGTCACCGTCACCGCTGCCACCGCCGACGCCGCCACGGCCACCGAGGCCCCCCCGCCGCCCGACGCCGCCACGCTCGCCCTGCTCCGCTCCTACTCCGAGGCGCTGCTGCGCATGGTGCGGCGCGGGCTCCAGGACGCCACGGCGTGAGCGAGCCCCAAATCCCCCCAAATCCCCTTTAATTCCTTCATTTTAGGCGTTTTCTCGAGTTTTACCCTTTTTTCGGGGCCTCCCCCCCCGCTGTGTTTTTCCGGGCGCCCCCCGTTACCGCTCGGGGCCCCCCAAAACGCATCGCGGCCGCCGGTTTTAAAGGTTCCCGTAATAAATGTTTGCCCCGGAGCCGGCGGCTCGTCCTGCCCCCAGCGCGGGGGGGTATTTTTATATTCCCTCCCCCCCGGGGGCTTTTTTTGGGGCGCTCAGCGTCCTCGCGGCTTCCTGCTGCTCAGGGGTAAAAAAAGGAGTCTCCCCCCTCCCTCTGTGTCCCCCCCCCGATGTCCCCTGTGTCCCCTGCCGGGTGGGTGGGGGCACCAGGGTGCAATTTGGGGGCTGGGGGGGATTTGGGGGCCAAAGGAGGCGATTTGGGGTCCTGGGGGTGAGTCAGGGCCTGGCGGGGGTGACTTGGGGCTGGGGGGGGGGCGGAATTTGGGGCACCAGGAGGCAATTGGGGACCTGATAAGGTGATTTGGGGCACAGGGGGAGCGATTTTGGGCCCCGGGGGGCTATTTGGGGTCTGGTGGGGGCAATTTGGGGCACCCTGGGGGCAATTGGGGGGGTCATAGAGGCGATTCAGGGCACCTGGGGGGCAACTGGGGCACCCAGGGGGCAATTCAGAGCACCCAGGGGGCACTCGGGGCACCCAGGGGTGATTCAGGGCACCCAGGGGGGCAACTGGGGCACCCGGGGGGGCAATTCAGAGCACCCAGGGGGGACTCAGGGCACCCAGGGGGGCAATTCAGAGCACGTAGGGGGCCCTGGGGGGGCAACTGGGGCACCCAGGGGTGATTCAGAGCACCCGGGGGGCACTCGGGGCACCCAGGGGTGATTCAGGGCACCCAGGGGGGCAACTGGGGCACCCAGGGGGGGCAATTCAGAGCTCCCAGGGGGGCCTGGGGGGGCAACTGGGGCACCCGGGGGCAATTCAGAGCACCCGGGGGGCACTCGGGGCACCCAGGGGTGATTCAGGGCACCTGGGGGGGCAACTGGGGCACCCAGGGGACAATTGGGAGCACCCGGGGGGGCAACCAGGGCCCCCCCCCACTCCCACACAGCAAGGACACGGCAGAAGCGGCCTCATCCCAAAAATAATCCTCTTGGATACGCGAACGCGCGGGAACGGAGCGGGGGCCGGGATCCGCGTCGGGACCCGTATCCGGGCGTCGGGACCGATATTCCGGGCGTCGGGACCGATATCCGGGTGTCGGGAACGCCATTCCGGGCGTCGGGACCGATATTCCGGGCTCGGGAACGCCATTCCGGGCGTCGGGAACGCTACTCGGTCCAGCGGTGGCCGCAGTGCGGGGCGGTGCACACGTAGTAGAGCCGCATGGCGTCCTGCGCGGGGACACAAGGCAGGGGCTGGCCTGGGGGGGGGGACATGGGGACACGGGGACGCGGATGGGGGGGGGTCCTGCCTCCGGAAGTGCCTCCGGAAGCGGCCGGCTCACCTCGGCTCGGGCGCTGTGCGACTGGAAGAAAACGGCCTCCTTGTGCCCGCACCTGGGGGGGGGGAGAGCGGGGGACGTGGGGGGGACGTCGGAGCCCCCCCGGGGACACCGGAGCGAGGGGACGGGGACATCGGAGCCTCCCAAGGGACGTCGGAGCCTCCTCAGGGACACCGGAGTGAGGGGACGGGGATGTCGGAGCCCCATGGGGACATCGGGGACATGGGGGGGACATAGGAGCCCCCCCCAGGGACACCAGAGAGTGGGGACAGGGACATCGGAGCCCCATGGGGACACTGGAACCCCCCAAGGGATGTCGGAGCCCCCCTGGGGACACTGGAGTGAGGGGACAGGCATATCGGAGCCCCATGGGGACACTGGGGGGACACTGGAGCCTCCCAAGGGACGTCGGAGCCCCCCAGGGACACCAGAGTGAGGGGACGGGGACATCGGAGCCCCCTGGGGACACTGGAGCCTCCCACGGGACGTCGGAGCCCCCCCAGGGACACCGGAGTCCCATGGGGACATTGGGGATGTGGGGGGGACATCAGAGCCTCCCACGAGATGTCAGAGCCCCCCGGGGACACCGGAGTGAGGGGACGGGGACGTCGCAGCCCCATGGGGACACTGGAACCCCCCAAGGGACGTTGGAGCCCCCCTGGGGACACTGGAGTGAGGGGACGGGGACATCGGAGCCCCATGGGGACACTGGGGGGACATTGGAGCCTCCCAAGGGATGTCAGAGACCCCCCGAGGACACTGGAGTGAGGGGACAGGGACACCGGAGCTCCCAAGGGACATCGGAGCCCCCCCAGGGACACCAGGGCGAGGGGATGGGGACGTCTGAGCCCCACGGGGACATCAGGGACATGGAGGGGACATTGGAGCTGCCCCATGGGGACGTCAGAGCCCCCCCAAGGGACACTGGAGCACAGGGATGGGGACGTCGGAGCCCCACGGGGACGTCGGAGCCACGGGGGGGACACTGGAGCCCCCCGAGGACACTGGGGGGGGGAGACAGGGACATCAGAGCCCCATGGGGACACTGGGAGTGGGGGACAGGGATGTCAGAGCCCCATGGGGACATCGGTGCCCCATAGGGACATCAGAGTCCAGCAATGGGGGGGACATTGGTGCCCCACAGGGACATCAGAGCCCTGTGGGGACATCGGTCCCCCCAGTCCCCCCCATCCCTCCCGCAGAGCCAGTTTCTCCCCGGAGCTGGGGAGTGGGAGCAAGGCCGGGGGTCCCTGACATCCCCAGGGTGTCCGTGACGTCCCCAAGGTGTCCCCAATGTCCCTGCTGTCCCCAAGGTGTCCCCAGGGTGTCCCCGAGGAGGGGGGGGACACACGGCTGGCCTCACTTCTGGCAGGGGTGGTCCTCGGTGCGGGGCAGCGTGGGGTCCTGCGAGACGTCGGCGATGATCTGCGTCAGCTCGCTGCAACCGGGGGGGGGGGGGGGCCGTTAATTACCCCTCCCCTCGCTAATGAACCCCCCTAATTAACCCTGCTAATTACCCCCCCAATTAATCCCTCCTAATTAACCCCCCCCTTTTATTAACCCTCCCTTATTGACACCCCTCCCTTGGCCCCTAATCCCCCCCCCCCTTCATCCCTTATTAATTACCCCCTTTTGCCCCCTCCCTGGCTAATTGCCCCGTTATTAATTGCCTCCCCCCCCCCATTATTAATTGGCTCCCACTAATTAGCCGCCCTCGTTAAGCCGGGCCGCCCGCACTCACTCCACTTCGTGCGTGATCTTGTTGACGTAGATGCAGCTGTTGTCGGCCTCTTGCTGGTAGTCGCAGTTGCGGCACTGGGAGGAGGCGGGGTTGTGGACTGGGAGCACTGGGAGGACTGGGAGGGGGTCCAGACCCGTGGGGGGGTGGGACTGGGACCAGTGTAGGGGTGGGACTGGGCCCAGTTCTGGACTGGGAGGACTGGGAGGGGGTCTGGAGCTATGGGGAGGTGGGACTGGGACCAGTGCAGTGGTGGAACTGGGCCCAGCAGCAAACTGGGAGGACTGGGAGGGGGTTATAGGCCTGTGTGGGGGTGGGACTGGGACCAGTATGCCAGTGGAACTGGTCCCAGTAGGGCACAGGGGCTCGGGGGGGGTGTGCAGCCCAGTGCGGGGGTGGGACTGGTCCCAGTACACTGTGGGGACTGGTCCCAGTTGGGGGGGCTCAGGGGCTCACACAGGGCACAGTGCAGGGCGGGACTGGTCCCAGTCCGCTGGGGGCACTGGTCCCAGTCGGGGGGGCTCAGAGGGGCGCAGCATGGGGGGACCGGTCCCAGTTTGGGGGTGCTCAGGGGGGGTGCAGTGCGGGTCAGGACTGGTCCCAGTCTGCTGGGGGGCACTGGTCCCAGTTTGGGGGGGCACAGCATGGAGGGGACTGGTCCCAGTTTGTGGGGGCTCAGGGGGGGTGCAGTGCGGGTCAGGACTGGTCCCAGTCTGCTGGGGGGCACTGGTCCCAGTTTGGGGGGCTCAGGGGGGCTCTGTGCAGGTCGGGACTGGTCCCAGTTAGGGGGGAGCACTGGTCCCAGTCGGGGGGGGCACTCACGGCGTAGAGCAGGATGCGGTTCTCCTTGTCCTCCTTGGGGTACAGCATGTTGTTGCTGGGGGGGGCAGGGGGGGTTACGGTAGGGTCTCGGGGTGGGGGGGGGCACGGCACCCCCCCCCCTTGCTGGGGCCACGAGGGGGCGGGGCCTTGGGTTTGGGGGCGGGGCCAACGCGTGTGGGCGGGGCCAAGTGCTTGGCTGGGGAGGGGGGAGGCTGCTCTGCAGTGCAGGAGGGTCTGGTGGGTGTGGGCGGGGCCAAGGTTTGTGGGCGGGGCCAAGGTTTGTGGGCGGGGCCAGAGCACGGGCGGGGTTCGTGGGCGGGGCCTCGGGGAGAGACAGGGGTCTGGCAGGGGTGGGCGGGGCCAAGGGATGTGGGCGGGGCTAGAGCGTCGGTGGGGGTGGGTAGGGCTTGTGGGCGTGGCCTCGGGGAGAGGGGGGGTCTGGCAGGGGTGGGCGGGGCCAAGGCATGTGGGCGGGGCTAGAGCGTCGGTGGGGGTTGGGTATGGCTTGTGGGCGTGGCCTCGGGGAGAGACGAGTCTGGCAGGTGTGGGCGGGGCCAAGGGATGTGGGCGTGGCCTGAGCGGTAGTGGGGGTGGGACTCGCTTGGGGGCGGGGGTCTTGGGGCGGGGCCAGCGCCCCAGAGGGGGCCCGCAGGGGATGCCGGGAAGGCCCGCGGTGGCAGGGGGGTGCCGGGAAGCCCCGGGGGATGCCGGGAAGGCCCGCGGTGGCGGGGGGGGGGATACCGTGAAGCCCCGGGGGGCCCCGGTGCCCCTCACCACTCCTGGCAGAAGCGGATCCCCACGAAGCCCGGCTCGTACGTCCCGTCCGACTCCATGACAACCGTCCCGGAAGCCGCCGCCGCCGCGAGGGGGCGGGGCCGGCGCGCGGCCGCCTCCAGCTACGGCGCGCCCGCGGGGACAAAAGAGGGCGGAGCGCGGCCGTACCGCGCCCATAACGGGGACCGAGAGGCACCGGGACGCGGGCCCAGGCGTCCGGGCACCCATTTTGCCCCCCCACTATTGTGTACAGAGGGCTCAGGCGTCCGGGGGGGGGGACAGGCGTCCGGCTGCCACCCACCCCCCACCATGTTTAAGGGACCCAGGCGTCCGGACAGCCCCCCCCCGCGCCCAAACTGACCCCTCGGACGCCTGGGCCCCTCCGAGAGATGTGAGGGGGCGCCCGGACGCCTGGGTCCGCTCTAAAGGGGGCGGGGGGGGCAGGGGAGGCCCCCGGGGGGGGGCTGCCCGCACCGGCGCTCCCGCCCACGCCTTCAGCCCTCCGCACCCCCGCTCCATCGCGCGCCGCTATTGGCCGCGCCGCCCGGAAGCGCTCTCCCCATTGGCCGAGCGCCCAGCGGGGCTACGCGGAGGGCGGGGCGGGAGCCGCCCGATTGGCGGGCGGCGATTGGCGGGCGGCGGGCGGCGCGGGCAGGGATTGGCCGGGCGCGCGCGGGGGGCGGGCCGAAGGTTCCAGAAGGAGCGGGCGGCGGCGGCGGCGCGGCCGCACCATGAAGGCGGCGGCGGCGGCGGCGGCCGGGCCGGGCCCGGCGGCGGCGGCGGCGCCGGTGGCGGTGGCGAGCGGGGTGGCCGCCGTGTCGGTGGCGGTGAGCAGCAGCCTCAACGCCTTCCGCGCCCACAAGCGCTACAGCCGCGGCCTCACCATCGCCGAGTTCAAGGTACCGGCCGCGGCCCCGCCCCCCCCAGGGCCCCGCCCCCCACCGGGACAGGCCACGCCCCTACATGGCCACGCCCACCCGGTCGGGCCCCGCCCCCCCGACCGGGGCTGCACCGGGACCCACCTGGGCCGGGACCGGGCTGGATCCCCCCGGCCGGGACCGGCCTGGACTGGGCTGGACCGGACTGGACTGGACCGGATCCCCCCGGCCAGGACCGGCCAGTACCGGACCAGGTTGGATCTCGCTGACTGGGACCAGACCAGCCTGGATCCCCCGGCCAGGACCAGACCAGATCCCCCCCAACCGGAACCGGCCTGGACTGACCTGGACCGGACTGGGCTGGATCCCCCTAACCGGGACCGGGCTGGACTGGATCTTCCTGACTGGGACCAGCTTGGACCAGACTGGGCTGGATCCCCCCGACTGGGACCGGTCTGGACCAGATCGGGCTGGATCCCCCTGACCAGGACTGGTCTGGACCGGACCGGGTTGGATCTCCCTGACTGGGATCAGACGGGGCTGGATCCCCCCAACTGGGACTGGTCTGGACCAGACTGGGTTGGCTCCCCTTGACTGGGACCAGACCGGGTTGGATATCCCTGACTGGGACCAGACTGGGCTGGATCCCCATGACCGGGACTGGCCTGGACCAGACCAGGCTGGATCCCCCCGACCAGGACCGGTCTGGACTGGACCAGGTTGGATCTCCCTCACTGGGACCGGATCGGGCTGGATCCCCCCCAGCTGGGGCCAGCTTGGACCGGACCAGGCTGGATCCTCCTGACTGGGACCAGGCTGGATCCCCCCGCCTGGTCCCTGGACGGGATCAATCCCCTGACACCAGACTGATCCCCCTGATCCCCCCTGGGAGCAGCCGGCTCCATCCCCCACCCCAGCAGCCGCCCGCTCCCCGCAGCCGGTGCCCCCCCAGCCCCCTCCCAGCATCCCCAGTCACGGAGCTCCCCTTTCCTCCCCCCGACCAGTGCAAACTGGAGCTGGTGGTGGGCAGCCCGGCCTCCTGCATGGACCTGGAGCTCTACAGCCCCGACGACCAGCTCCTCGGGCGGCTCGACTGCGACGAGGCGCTCCTGGGCTCCTACCCCGTCGACGACGGCTGCCGCATACACGTGGGTGCCAGGAAAACCCCCCGGGGGGGCTGGGAAAGAAAGCGACCTGCGGCGGGTGGGGTGGGTGCCACCAGTGCCCAATTTGGCCATTGCTGCCCCAAAACAGGCTCTGAAATGGCAGCCAGATCCGGGATCCTGGCAGTGCCTGATTTGGCCGCTCCTGCCCCGTAATGGCAGCTGGATCCAGGCTCCCAGCAGCACCCGATTTGGCCTCCATCGCCCCGAAACAGGCTCCAAAACGGCAGCCGGCTCAGTGCTCCTGGCAGCGCCCAATTTGGCCACTGTCTCCCCAAAACGGGCTCTGAAACAGCAGCGAGATCCGGGATCCCGGCAGCACCCGATTTGGCCGCTCCCACCCTGAGTCGGCAGCCAGATCTGGGCTCCTGACAGCACCCAATTCGGCTGCTCCTGATCCCAAAACGGGCTCCGAAACGGCAGCCGGCTCTGGGGGCTCCCAGCAGCACCCAATTCAGCTGTTCCCTCCCCAAAATGGCAGCGGTTTTGGGCCTCCCGTCAGCGCCCAATTCGGCCACTCCTGCCCGAAAATGGGCTCTGAGACGGCAGCCAGATCCAGGCTCCCGGCAGCGCCTGATTTGGCTGCTCCTGATCCCAAAATGGGCTCTGAAACAGCAGCCGGATCTGGGCTCCTGGCAGCACCTGATTCAGCCGCTCCCGCCCCAAAACGGCGGCGGTTTTGGGCCTCCCGGCAGCACCCAATTCGGCCGCTCCTTCCCCAAAACAGCAGCGGTTTCGGGCCTTCCGGCAGCACCCAATTCAGCTGCTCCCGCCCCAAAACAACAGCGGTTTCGGGCCTCCCGTCAGCACCCAATTCGGCCGAAATTTGCCCCAAAACGGCAGCGGTTTCGGGCCTCCCGGCAGCACCCGATTCAGCCGATCCCTCCCCAAAACAGCAGCGGTTTCGGGCCTCCCGGCAGCACCCGATTCGGCCCAAATTCGCCCCGAAACGGCGGCGGTTTCGGGTCTCCCGTCAGCGCCCGATTTGGCCGAAATTCGCCCCGAAACGGCGGTGGTTTTGGGCCTCCCGTCAGCTCCTGATTCGGCCGCTCCCTCCCCAAAACGGCAGCGGTTTCGGGCCTTCCGGCAGCACCCGATTCGGCCGCTCCCTCCCCAAAATGGCAGCGGTTTCGGGCCTCCTGTCAGCGCCCGATTCAGCCAAAATTCGCCCCAAAATGGCGGTGGTTTTGGGCCTCCCATCAGCTCCCGATTCAGCCGCTCCCTCCCCAAAACGGCAGCAGTTTTGGGCCTCCCGTCAGCGCCCAATTCAGCCGCTCCCTCCCCAAAACGGCGGCGGTTTCGGGCCTCCCGTCAGCACCCAATTCAGCCGCTCCCTCCCCAAAACGGCGGCGGTTTCGGGCCTTCCGTCAGCGCCCGATTCGCCCCAAATTCGCCCCGAAACGGCGGCGCTGATCCGGGGCTGCCTGGCGCCGTCGCCCGCAGGTGCTGGACCGCAGCGGCGCCCGCCTGGGCGAGTTCGAGGACGTCTCGCAGGTGCCCAAGTACGAGATGCCCGAGAGCGAGTACGACAAGCGGCCAGGTACCGCCGCGGCGTCCGGGGGACACGGGGGGGACACGGTGGGGGGGACGGGGGGCCACCCTGACGCCCCGATTCCCGCAGAATCCCTGCGCTCCTTCCTCAAGCGGCGGCAGCTGGGCCGCTACGGCGAGGCGGCGGCGGCGGCGGACGGGGACGGGGACGGGGACGAGGAGCGGCGCCGGGCCCAGGAGCGGGCGCAGGCCGCCGCCGTGCCGCTGGGCGCCCGCTGCCAGGTGCGGGTGCCGGGGCAGCCCGCCAAGCGCGGCACCGTCATGTACGTCGGTGAGTCCTCCCGGCCTCCCCCGTTCCCTCCCTGCGGAGACGGGCTCGTTCCCGCCTCATTCCCGGCTCGTTCCCGGCTCGTTCCCCGCAGGGCTGACGGATTTCAAGCCGGGATACTGGATCGGGGTGCGCTACGACGAGCCGCTCGGCAAGCATGACGGCAGGTAGAGAGCCGCCGCCGCCGCCGTTTTCCGACTGGGCCCTTCCCGCTCGGATCGGGGCGCGGGCACGGGGCCTCCGGAGCATCCCAGGCTCTTCCCGCTGGGATTGGGGAGGGAGGATGGGGCCTCCGGAGTCCCCGGGCCCTTGCTGCTTGGATTGGGATGGAGAACGGGGCCTCCGGGCTCTTCCCACTTGGATTGGGATGGAGGATGGGACATCCAGGCCCTTCGTGCTTGGATTGGGATGGAGAACGGGGCCTCCGGGCTCTTCCCACTTGGATTGGGATGGAGGATGGGGCATCCGGGCCCTTCCTGCTTGGATTGGGATGGAGAACGGGGCCTCCGGGCTCTTCCCACTTGGATTGGGATGGAGGATGGGACATCCAGGCCCTTCGTGCTTGGATTGGGATGGAGAACGGGGCCTCCGGGCTCTTCCCACTTGGATTGGGATGGAGGATGGGGCATCCGGGCCCTTCCCGCTTGGATTGGGATGGAGAACAGGGCCTCCGGGCTCTTCCCGCTTGGATTGGGATGGAGGATGGGACATCCAGGCCCTTCCCGCTTGGATTGGGATGGAGAATGGGGCCTCCGGAGCTGCCTGGGCCCTTCCCGCTCGGATTGGGGAGGGAGGACGGAGCCTCTGGGCCCTTCCCGCTTGGATTGGGGGAGGGAAGATGGAGCCTCCAGAGCCCCCCAGGCCCTTCCTGCTGGGATTGGGATGGAGGACGGGACCTCCAGGCCCTTCCCGCTGGGATTGGGATGGAGGACAGGGTCTCCAGGGTCGCCTGGGCCCTTCCCGCTTGGATTGGGGATGGAGAACAGGACCTCTGGGCCCTTCCCGCTCGGATTGGGATGGAGAACGGGGCCTCCGGAGCCTCTGGGCCCTTCCCACTCGGATTGGGATGGCGGCCGGAGCCTCCGGAGCCCCCGGAGCGCCCTGGCCGCCACCGCCCGCCCCCCCGCAGCGTCGCCGGCCGCCGGTACTTCGAGTGCCGGCCCCGCTACGGCGCCTTCGTCAAGCCGCCCAGCGTCACCGTCGGCGACTTCCCGGAGGAGGACGACGGCCTGGAGGAGGAGGAGATGTGAGCCGGGATCCGCCCCGGCGCTCCGCACGGACGCTCCCCCGGCGGGGCTTCCCTCCCTTTTGTCGGGCTGGAAAACGCCGTTTTCCTCTGTCCCACCGCAGCCACCGCCCGAAATTCCGGAAATCCCCGTTGTACAAAGCCGCCTCGTCGCCCGGAAGCCGCTTTGCCCCATCCCGGCGCTTTTTGCCCCGTTTTTGTGCCGCTTTTTTTTTTTTAAACCCCCCCCCTGCCCCCCCCCCCCCCCCCCCGCGTCGCTCCCGGCGCTGCTCCGGCCGGATGCCTCCGCCCGCCGCCGCGGTTTCGGGGCCGGAACGGGGGGATTTGGCGTCTCCGTAAGTTATTGTCCGTCCCCGGTGTTGCCGCGCCAATAAAGGCCCCGCGGGGGGAGCCGAGGCCGTGATGGCGCCGCGGGGGGGGGGGCAGGGACCGGAGCCCCCCCCCCCCCGACCCGGGGCTGCTGCCCCACGTGGGGCCCGCTCGGAGGGGGCGGGGCTCCCTGGCCACGCCCCTGCTGAGCTGCAGCCAATGGGCGGCCGCGGGGCGGGGGGGTGTGGCCAAAGGGCGGGGCCGGATGTGGTGGAGGCGCCGCGGGAAGGAGCGGGTGAGCGGGGCCGGGGGGGGGGGGGGGGGCGGTAACGACCCTGAAATGCGACCCTACAACAACACCCCCGGGGCCGGGATCCTGTAACGACAACCGCCAGACACCGCCCTGCAGCAACACCCCTCCCGGGGCCACAACCCTACAACAGCAACCCCCAGTTGCTGCCCTACAACAACACCCCCCCGGGGGGCTGCGACCCTGCAACAACCACCCCCAAACGCTGCCATACAACAACACCCCCCGGGCTGCGACCCTGCAACAACCACCCTCAAACACTGCCCTACAACAACACCCCCCGGGCTGCGACCCTGCAACAACCACCCCCAAACGCCGCCCTACAACAACACCCCCCGGGCTGTGACCCTGCAACAACCACCCTCAAACACTGCCCTACAACAACACCCCCCGGGCTGTGACCCTGCAACAACCACCCTCAAACACTGCCCTACAACAGCCACCCCCAAACGCTGCCCTACAACAACACCCCCCGGGCTGTGACCCTGCAAACAACCCCCAAATGCCGCCCTACAACAACCACCCCGGGCTGTGACCCTACAACCCACCCCCCCCAGGGCTGCCACCCTACAACAACAGCCCCTGGGGTTGCCACCCTACAACAACACCCCTCAGGGCCGTGACCCTACAACAACACCCCAAATGCCGCACTACAACAACCACCCCGGGGCTGCGACCCTACAACAACCCCCCCCCAAATGCCACCCTACAACAACAACCCCCTCCCGGGCTGTGGCCCTGCAACAACACCCCCCAAATACCGGCCTACAACAACACCCCCCGGGCTGCAACCCTGCAACAACCACTCCCAAATGCCGCCCTACAACAACAACCCTGGGGCTGCGACCCTACAACACCCCCAAACAGCACCCTACAACAACACCCCCCGGGCCGCGACCCTACAGCAACACCCCCAAACGCCACCCAACAACAACCACCCCCCGGGACTGTGACCCTACAACAACCACCCCCAAATGCCGCCCTACAACAACCACCCCCCGGGGCCACAACCCTGCAACAACCACCCCTAAATGCTGCCCTACAACAACACCCCACCTCGGGCTCTGACCCTACAACAACACCCCCCACGCTGTGACCCTACAATAATACACCCCAAATGCTGCCCTACAACTACACTCCTCGTAAACACCCCTCATAAACACCCCTCGTTACCCCTCGCAATCAACCCCCCGGGGTAATTTCTCCCGCCGCCCTCCAGCCCTGGGCCATCGCGCCGGATTCATCCCCCCGCCCTCTCCGGACCACCCGGATTCCCGGAACGCCGCCCCGCTCCGGAGCCGCTCCGGTCCCCGCGACGCCATGGTGCCCCGGAGCCGGCTGCAGCAGCAGGTGCTGAGCCTGTACCGGGAGCTGCTGCGCGGCCGGCAGGGAGAAGCCGGGCTTCGCGGGGCGCATCCGGGAGGAATTCCGCCGGCACGCCGCCATCCCGCCCCGCGACGCCCTGCGCATCGAGTTCCTGCTGCGCCGCGGCCGCCGGCAGCTCCAGCAGCTTCCGCGCCGCCCACCACCAAGCGCCTCGGCGCCTTCGGCCC